>NC_071088.1:34030000-34330000 GCF_027358695.1 Spea bombifrons
TCAACCTGATTGTGATTTAGTCAGGTTGAGCCTGGTCAAGATGAGTTTCCATCGAGTGTACAGTTGATGGGACCAGCCATGTTTGATAATGTTCAGCTGTATGGATCAAAAATAACATGGTAGAGTGTATTTACATACTGGCCAATTCATTGACAGAACAGGTAACAAGATGACGTCTATCCATAGTTTTGAAAAACAACCATTTATTGGAGGGACAGGCAATGACGGCTCTCAAGCTGTTGCTTGATCATGAATGCTTTTGCCACTTGGAAGAATGAGGTGTAATGTGAGATAGTAGGCGCAAATAAATACAACTTAACAACATAGTCCATCAAAATGCAGGGTATGATTCTTATACTATTCCTCCTGCTCCATTCTGCCTGGACCCCAAAATACTTCATATTAACTTGTTTTGAAAGTGTATTGAAGCATATATATATATATATATATATATATATATATATATATATATATATATACACACTGCTCAAAATAATAAAGGGAACACTAAGATAACACATCCTAGATCTGAATGAATGAACTAATCGCACGACATACTTGCGTCTTTACATAGTTGAATGTGCTGGCAACAAAACCACACAAAAATCCTCAATGGAAATCAAATTTATCAACCCATGGAGGTCTGGATATGGAGTCACACTCAAAATCAAAATGGAAAACCACACTACAGGCTGATCCAACTTTGATGTAATGTCCTTAAAACAAGTCACAATGAGGCTCAGTAGTGTGTGTGGCCTCCACGTGCCCGTATGACCTCCCTAAAACACCTGGACATGCTCCTGATGAGGTTGCAGATGGTCTCCTGAGGGATGTCCTCCCAGACCTGGACTAAAGCATCTGCCAACTCCTGGACAGTCTGTGGTGCAACGTGGCGTTGGTGGATGGGGCGAAACATGATGTCCCAGATGTGCTCAATCGTATTCAGGTCTGGGGAACGGGCGGGCCAGTCCATAGCATCAATGCCTTCCTCTTGCAGGAACTGCTGACACACTCCAGCCACATGAGATCTAGCATTGTCTTGCATTAGGAGGAACCCAGGACAAACCGCACCAGCATATGGTCTCACAAGGGATCTGAGGATCTCATCTTGGTACCTAATGGCAGTCAGGCTACCTCTGGCAAGCACATGGAGGGCTGTGCGGCCCCCCACAGAATTGCCACCCCACACCATTACTGACCCACCGCCGAACCGGTCATGCTGGAGGATGTTGCAGGCAGCAGAACGTTCTCCATGGCGTCTCCAGAATCTGTCACGTCTGTCACATGTGTGTCAGTGTGAACCTGTTTTCATCTGTGAAGAGCACAGGGCGCCAGTGGCGAATATGCCAATCCTGGTGTTCTCTGGCAAATGCCAAACGTCCTGCACGGTGTTGGGCTGTAAGCACAACCCCCACCTGTGGACGTCGGGCCCTCATACCACCCTCATGGAGTCTGTTTCTGACCGTTTGAGTGGACACATGCACATTTGTGGCCTGCTGGAGGTCATTTTGCAGGGCTCTGGCAGTGCTCCTCCTTGCACAAAGGCGGAGGTAGCGGTCCTGCTGCTGGGTTGTTGCCCTCCTACGGCCTCCTCCACGTCTCCTGATGTACTGGCCTGTCTCCTGGTAGCGCCTCCATGCTCTGGACACTACGCTGACAGACACAGCAAACCTTCTTGTCATAGCTCGCATTGATGTGCCATCCTGGATAAGCTGCACTACCTGAGCCACTTGTGTGGGTTGTAGACTCCGTCTCATGCTACCACTAGAGTGAAAGCACCGCCAGCATTCAAAAGTGACCAAAACATCAGCCAGGAAGCATAGGAACTGAGAAGTGGTCTGTGGTCACCACCTGCAGAACCACTCCTTTATTGGGGGTGTCTTGCTAATTGCCTATAATTTCCACCTGTTGTCTGTTCCATTTGCACAACAGCATGTGAAATTGATTGTCCATCAGTGTTGCTTCCCGAGTGGACAGTGTGATTTCACAGATGTGTGATTGACTTCGAGTTACATTGTGTTGTTTAAGTGTTCCCTTTATTATTTTGAGCAGTGAATATATATGTGTGTGTGTGAATATACTATATATATATATATATATATATATATATATATATATACTTTCAATTAGGAATGTTATAACATTTTATAATACATTATTATTTGACAAAATACAAAGTGAGTGAACAGAAGAAAAATCTAAATCAAACAATATTTGGTGTGACCACCCTTTGCTTTTATCATATGTATAAAGTGATAGTGACTATGACTTGCTTAGGGGTTAGGTGTGGATTTTAGAACTATGGATGACTGCAACTCCTTTCACCAAGTGTGTTAGGAGCAGTAGCTGGGGAGACCCAGCAGTGCCCCACAGAGTCAGCCTGTTTCCTGTGTGGTTGGGTGATACAACAGATTGTGTTTCTCCGGGATTAGAAAGACTGACGCGCAAGCTAACACTGAAAGAAGAAATCTATCGGTGCCGGTAAGCCCTGCGCAGAGTGAGAATGGCTGCCCTTTGGCTGATCCCGCCTTGTGGATTAAAGCCAGAACCCCGGGCCGCTCGCAACGGCTCTCCTTTCAGTGAGAACTGGTGTTTTGTAACCTTGACATGTTTGAAGTCAGCCTCTCTTACACAGCAGGGCAGGATAGGATCATGAAGAGACCATTCACTCAGCACATGGCTTGAGGGCTTACAGTTTTCTCTTACGCTGTATTATAAAAGAGCAGTTGTTATACACCAGTGAATCAGAGGACCGGTGGTTTGCAGGCGAGTGCACCTGTGGCATCAGAATAACAGATTCCGAGATCTAATTCAGACACTATGTGCATCTCAATGTATGTAATTTTCAGCCTAATAAAAAGCTGCAGTTTCTGTAACCAGTAGAGTGCCAGAAGGGTACTTTGCTCACTCCCTGACTCCCTAACCCTTTGTACCCAGTCCCGAGGTGGCAGAGCACCATTTGCAATCCAGTCAATGCACTCTAATGGAAAGTACTGATTTGGGGTTGGCTCTAAGTTAAACCTTGGAAATGGCCGAGGTGATGGTTGAACGACATCAGGATATCCTATGTCTGGTGCACGAAACGTGATGTGACACAAACATTTCCGTGACCCCTTAAACATACACCAACCCCTAGCGTGCATGGGTCTGCAAACAAGGCAATAGAGGTCTAGAATCAATCTTTTTTGTAATCGCAACAAAGAAGCATTACAACTGATTTCCTAATAAGAAGTATTCCGTGGACATCACTTTGTCTGCCATGTAATTTCACCTCTGGTATAACATGGTTGTTTGGGGTATCCAAATGTTGCTTTGAAAACAACAGATGCCAGACAACTCCCTAGACTGGTATTTTGGAGACTAGTCACAGTTGATGCTTTTTATTGGACTAACGGTGAAATATTGTATGATAACCTAATAAAAGGTATCAGCTTTGATTATTAACTCAATTTTCTCTTGGGCTAATACACCTCTATCTTATTTAGCAACTATCCTCAACACAGCCGCTAGAATGAGTGCGTGTGAACACTGCCCATGAGCAAACCTGGCATCTCTGCCACACTCAAAAAAATGTCTCTTTCCGCTGACAAACTGGGACAGCAAAACAAACAAAGGAAAAAACATTGAGCAGAGTGAATACTGCAGACGGAGTCCCAACACAGGGTTTAGTAGCAAGACCCGATTGTCATAATTGTGCCATTTTAGAGCATTGGTAATGAGGTGGGTTGTACTTCAATAGCCACAGATGGAGAAGAAGCCCTTTAAGAGAGCTTTATAAGCAGTGGCTTCCTGCAGATGAAACTTGTTTTTGCTAGAGACAAAGTAAGCTAACCCTTAGCCTGTTGAGCTCCAGAACCTCAGATATTAGGACAGCTGTGACTCAGACTGTGCGAAGCAGACCGACAGGTGCGAGCGCCAAAAACAAACTGCACGGTCAATGCATCTGCTGCCGTGACGTGGCTGTCTGAACCTCAGCTCACCCAAATGTTTACAGCGAAAGAAGGATTAATCCTTCCCAGAGACCTGTCTCCCAGAATATAACAGGATCTCTCAGAAGGATAGCAGCTCGCTGCTGACCGAATGACTTGGGGGGGGGGGGTGAAACAGGGACTTGTCAGTGCATGTACCAGTAACCACAGGCTATCAGTCTCTGGGAACGAGCTTATGGATAGTCGCATTGACAAACAGCTCTCCTGGCATTTACTCATAAGGCATTATCTTCAACCGTGTCTCGGCAGAAGGCGACCGTGTACCACAGACCAGCTTAGGAACACAACTAATAAGAAAAGATTAATAAGGTCATAGAAAAAAAACATGTAGCATTTATTATAAGAAACGTCTAGTCCATCTATGCCCACATGTTTTTGGCTCCTAACACATTAAACCTTCCATGGTCCTTGGCCTATGTATATCAGACCTATGTTTTAATTCCACTCACCGCTTTTTTATTGAATGTTATTCCACTTATCCACTGTTCCATCAGTGAAGTGATGCTGTCTCCCAGTAAATTTAAGCCTCTCGCTATAAAGAACTGACATAGTGGTTCTGTTATATGGGGAGATAGGTTTGACTTGCAGATTAATCTTTTAAAGCTCGTGTCTCAACCTGTAGTGCATTTGATTTATCTCGTTGGGGAGACTTAAATCTTGTTTACTTCCAGAAGTTAGCAATAGTTTCATAGGACCTGCCTACTAATGAGGAGTTGTGCATTGAAGAGTATAGTACTAGAGGTGCTAAGCTTTAACAAAAGATGGAGAAATACTGCTATAAAGAGTTGAATTTGATACCAGGTTCAGAAAAAGGATATAACCCTGTCAGTACAAGTGGAATCTGATATTGATGCCTTTTATTGGGCCAACATAGAAAAAGATGTACACTTCCTAGGCTTTCAGGACCTCAGAGGTCTCTCCTTCAGACAGACCGCGTTGAAAGTATATTTGTTATATTTGTATATATATATACAGTTTACAGTATAAGCAAATGGTACGGTACAGAAAATGCAGTCCTATAATATATGATGGTGTAGACGTGATTAATCTTATACGGATATATTTACAGTAATGTATACACTATTACAATGCCACATGCAGAAACATGTTATGTGACGGGCTGTCTTCCGTCTGACTTGAAAAAAGTTGCTTTGAATAACCATTGCGGTTGTATTAAGAAGCCTATCTTGCCAAAGAGGCCGCCTGTAGGCATCCATGTTCAGTCAGACAGGTTGCCATGTCTGAATGTGCCTTTGCACCATGACCTGAATTCACCCCCCACCCATTGTGATTACCCAGAATCCATTGTAGTTATTTGTGAGCTACGGAGTACACAGAGAGCAGAGAGTCCAAAGCGTACGACAGAACAAAGTCAGATTTTCATGAATGTGACATAACGCTAAGGAAATCTGTTAACCTAGAATAACCTATTAGTAGCTACTTGTAATAGCAACATCTACTTCACAACACATACTCATTTAAATTTCACACGCTGTTCTACCAAATTTATATTCCTAAAAATCTATAAACCGGACTACTTTACCGCCTGCCAGTATGAGCCAGTTTATTCTAGACACCCATCACACTTTGGGGTAGGAGTGGTTAAAAAATAAAAATAATATGTGTATTTTTTGCCCAAGGTTTGGATACTAATTAAATTCAGTCACCCTACTTTTGTTCTCTATGCACCATAAGCGATACAATGTACCTTACTTTTTACTTGGTGGCAGTGTGAAGGACAATGGACAGCACTTTAACCCCTTACATATTTGCAATTTAAATCTTTTCTTAAATATTAAAAAAGATGTCCAACCAAGCATTTGGGTTATTGATGATAATTCAGACCCAAGTCCATCAAATCCGTAACAGTAGCGGGCAATTGTAGCTGTTCATGGACCATTTCTATTGATATTTTGCCGAAGCGTTCTTTAAAAGTCAAATGTATTTGAAAGACCTCTGATCTAATTGAATTAACCCTGCCGCATCATCATTATTCATATATGGCTGGCAATATAAACATTTACATTGTGCCTTCAGGGCGCCTGGCTGCTAACAGCTGAGAATGGCATGACAATGACACGCTAGATTTATTGGTCTGCATGCATCTGGGTCCCACTGTACCGCACTGGCTCCAAATGATCCAATCTGTCATAAAGAATATCTATCGGGGAGGGTCACAGCATGTTATTAACAAGCAAATATTATTAAATCCGCAACACCAAGAAGGAAACTGTGAAGACAAACTACTTCTTAGCAATCTGCAGATCTCTTCGGAGAAATGGGACGTTCTAATCAAAGGAAAGAAGAAATGTGGAAAATCCAATTAGGAAAAGTGAATGTCGGTCTGTAAGAAGTAATATGTGTCCCGACTTTGTTACGGCACAATTTACTGAATATTTGATATGTGTGCTTCTAACAAAATCATAACCTATGTGCGGAACTTCTATATTTTACATTATCCCCAATCCTTATGGCAACGTACAGTATATACAACATATTTATCATTGTCTTTTCTTTTTCAATAACTATCAATGCAAATCACCCCCTTTTTGCTCTGATTTTTGATGGCGCTGCTGTACTGCATCTGCATCAGATATTCATTGCTTTGCAGAGGAGCGAAGAGGTTATTATAAAAATTCTTGGGAAGCCTGGAACATAAATGTAGGTGGCATCTGGGACATAACTACTTGTTTGGATTTATAGGAGAATTCCAATGCAACCTCCAGCGAGGGACCACGGGAAATATCAATTTGCATCATGCATCTTGGGAAATTTCGTTAAGTGTCTGCCTTTGATGGAGGCTTGTATGATGCCTGGGAGGGGAAAAATATATCTTAAATTAAAAATGAAGCTTAAAATAAACAAAATCACAAAGGTCATAGATGATTTTCAGTGCTGGATTCAGTTATGTTTTTGGCTCAAATACCTTCTCAAGATAATCTATAGGATTCATTTATAGAATCTTGCCATGTGATACAAATCAAACCTGGTGTAGCTGAGCATGACATCTGGCTATTAGTAAGTCGATTGCTTTGTAAAATCAGTCATGTATGGACAACCACCAGTTGATCCTTAAGAATGGTTTGGCCATTATTCCTGTATTCGTTAGCTCTCCCTTTTATTATTACCTATTGCTCAGTAGCAATATATATAGTAGGCAGGCAGAAAGTCATATAGGCCATCCAAAGACGCATAGAGTAACACATCACAAATGTAAAAATCTCCTAAAATGATGACAGGTAGTTTCTGTATTGAAGCCGGGCAGCTTACACCTAGTGACAACCTCGTAGACGGCCTGTATGCACATTTAGTGTTTGTCCCATTTGGAATCTCTTTAGCTTAAAGAATTTTAAGTCAATTTTCTTTTTGGGACTTTAAAATGTCAACAATTATATATTACATTGCAAATGATTCACTCTCGGAAAACAAAAATACGGATGACATTTTGTTCATTGTATTTCCTATTGACCTTCAGAGCTCCTACTTCATTTAATTACTAGACTTCTGAGTTGTGGCATGTCACGGTATGCAGTCAGGCCATTAGTTTTTATTACAATATTACAATATCCACTCTCACAGCTTTTTTGTGTGTTGCGTGTGAGGCATTTGTTTTGCCACCCCCATCTAGAACATTTGAAAACTGTACTACTAATAATAACATTACATCCTCACATTAATAGAATTGCAGCTTGTAAGTCGATGCCTTTACTCATTGGTAGATGACAGATGGAATCTTAAATACAGGTGGCTTAATTCAGAGTTTTGGTTGTCAGATGTTCGCTACAATATTGTCTTTATGATGGGCTATTAAGATTTATATTTGAGTCTCAGAGTCAGCACATCTAGAAATATCTCAGGATGCTAATGTATTACACTTAATATCCACCTACTTTACAGTTCTTCAAGTAGCCTTTTGAGCATACTGTTAATTGCGTATTGATGACCCAACCCCTGCTGCCTGTATCACCATTATACATAAATACCAACTATATACAATGTTCCTTCTAATTTTTAGTAGTTGATGTCTGCAGAAATCGTATGTACTGTTATTTCCTGCTACAAAATTATGTGCCTACTGGCCAGCACTTTGCACCCACAGTACTTGCCCATCCCCCTGATTGCACCCACTGGACTTGCACCAGAACTCACATTGATCCTCCTCTTTCTCATTATCTCTCCCATTTTTGTCTCTCCCCCTTTCTCCCTATCTCACCTATTTCTCTTTATCTCTCTTTTCTCTCTTTATCTCCCTCCTGTCTCTCTACCTATTCTCTTTATTTCTCCCCTTTTCTTTGATCCTGCCCTTTCTCATTATCTCATCTCTCCTCTTTCCTTTTATCTACCACTCCCATTGTTCTTTATCTCCCCTTTTTCTTTATCTCTCCCTTTTCTTTATCTCTTCCTTTCCTCATTACCTCTACGCTTTATCCCCATCTCTTGTCATATCCCTGCACTCAGCATCAATTGCCGCCAGCATCACGAGGGAGCAGTATGAACAGACCTCCATGATCTCCCCAAGCAGCCCTGCTCCTTCAGTGGCAGGCATTCCAGTCCACCCCAGAGAAGGTGCCAGCACTGTCCGCGGTTAGTAACACTCTTTAGGTAAGCTGGTCCTAAAGAGTGTTACTATGAAAGGGGAGTTATAAGGGCAATTAATTATTTTGTTGCTGCGTATCAGAATGTCATGACTGCAGGAACTGGGTAAGGCTGAAGTATCTGCGCAGGGACAAGTTCAGGCTCAGAACCCTGTGTGGAATAGGCTGGGTCACATGCGCCTGGTTGGAGACAGCTATGTGCTGCATCTTTGGGTTTCTTCTTAGGCGCCATCCACAGGCACAGAACTATATGAACTGGCAGACAACAGCAGACTGGGAACTGGCAGACAGAAGCAGACTGGAAGATCTAAACAAGGTCAGGCAAGCCACAATCATGCATGATAAGGCCAAATTGTGGTACACTGGGATAAGACATAAACTAAAGAACAGTCCAAGGTCAATAGCCAGAAGATAATTGATCCAAATGGGTGCCAAACCAGGAGACGGAGCGTAAACGTAGACTGGAGCCAGCAGTCAAACACCAGAATACAAATACCAGATGTGTACCTACCAAGACAAAATATGAGGCCAGGGAAACAATGCTCCAGCAATCAAGGCTGGGAGCAACCCCAGTTATAAAGGCTTCAGGTTAGTAGCGAGCAACTTGTGTCAGGAACCTGATACAGAGTCGACGGGGATATAGAGATATGGACAGCCATGTTCAGCGTTTGCTGGTTCAAATCCCTTGGTTCCTGACACAGAATCGTTATGTTTCTTCTCTGATCTAAAAGAGATGACCCCAAGAGTCACCAAGACCCAGAAAAGCTAGTGGACATGTGCATCCAGGGAGGCTCTGTGGCACAGAGTTAAACTATAATTTACAGCAGTGTTTCTAATAACTAGGCATTAACACACACATAATGGTTGTGGCTGAGTGCTTTTGAATCCTGTTTAAAGTCAATGTATATAGGGCCATACAGGTTAAGTATAAAGACGCCAGGATGGGCAAAGTGCCTGTGGCATCGCAAGTTAAAATCTATCTCTGATCCACTTATACACTTTAGCCTCTGGGCTTCTATGGTGATCCTTAGGGTCTTTAAACACATTTTGCTTGAACAGGCGCACATTTGTGACGTTCTATCCTCCAGTGACAATTTCTTCTTAAATGGACATTCTGTGAGTAAAGCATCTAACAAAAAAATTACATTCTACTATCCTTGCCCGGGGAATACTATATAGACGTCTTATTGTGATACAATCTTCCTATCACAAATATGAGAGAAAAACTACGGTGGCCAAATCAGAAAGTAACAGCGGATGTCATTGCGTTCTCGAGAGTCATAATTAGATTATCAATACGGGGCTAAAACAGCACTGAACATACATCCTGCTGTTTTATTTCCCCCAGTTTGCATAAAAGAACTGGATAATGTTTAATGACAGCACACCTTTGTGTTGTAAATTGCACGTTGTGTAAGAGAGACGGGAAAACCCGGGCACAGATTATTAGCACTGACAGAATGAGGCCAGGTAGGGAAAAAAAATAATATTTCTACTGCAAAATAAGACCTGATGTAAAAGGCAGAGATATTTTTCTTGTGCAGTAAGGTTGCTGTCTGGCATTTTAATTGCAAGGCTCACTGCTGAAATATAGGGTGCCTACCTGTATGTTCCATAGCTCAGAGAGAGAGAAGAAAGGATGGGTGTGTAGGGCATATTTAGTGAGGTTCCTGCTCACTAAAACATGCGTAATAGCTGCTCAGGTAGCCAAAGTTTTGGGTACGTCAGGTGCTCTAAAAACTGAAGTTATCCTGAGCTCATGTTTCCACTGGGATCTGGTGCACTCATCAGCTCACAATGGAGCTTAAGTTTGTCACAGGTTGCAGCCATGTTAACAGTTCCAAAAAATTTAAGATGAGTATCATGTTTTTATCCAACAGCGATCATCGGCTTCAGGGACAACTGTAGGGCCATCTATTGTGTTTGTGTACAGACATCCAAAGGCCAATGGTCTGGCCAACGGTCTGGGACACTAAATTAGCAGACTCACACTAAGAACGTAACGTTATAAAGAATATTATGGTGTCAGCCATGATTCAGTTATCCTCCAGGAGCTGACTAATGTAACCTGCAATGTTAGCTGAAGTAATGTGTCTTGCACAGCATTAAAGAAACACCCACAAGTAGTCTACCATGTATAATATGTATAACATAGACTTTAAAAGCAGATAAGAACCATTCAGTCGATTTTTTTCCTGCTGTTAAGACTCAAACCCCAATGCATTCTTGGTCTCAACTTAGATTTAGGATAACCATATGCCCATCCCATACAGAACATATTTAAATTCCATTACTGTATTAATGTCGTATTAATACATGTATCTACCAAGGCCTACTGGGTAGTTATAACTGGGCTGTAGACAGCGGAAAAGCCCTGCTTTGTGAACCTTGGTAGGTTGGCGTTCCATAATGTTGTTTTGATGTGAAACCTATTTGCAAATTTTCACCCGAATATACATATTACACAGTCATGTTATAATGGGGTGGGCTTATGAATATTCCTTAAAAATGTTAAGTAGTTAAGTAGTTCTGCTATAAAATTCCCTGTGTCTTGTTTTTCCTCCTAAGGTACCCAAGACACATTTATTACTAGTATGTATGATCTTGTTTTTAATTAAAATTTAGATTAAATTAAACCTATTTAGATTGTATTATTTTGTCTTTTGTATTAAATTGTGACTAGTACAGGATCAAATGATTTGTATTTCAAAAACATATGGAGAGTCGACAGATATCCTTGACTTACTCTTCAGTTATTTATAATGGCCCTCAAAAGATGGTTGTCATAAACAAGATATATGCTATAAGTGCTGATCATAATATTGGTGATGACTTCATAATTCACCAGGGAGGCCACAACTGGTTTAAGTTTGGATATTAGGGCTCCTATTTTAAGCGTCTTGCTGTAGAAAGTGTTGGCTGCACCGCTGAACTGAGATATGAAGAACAGGATATAATGTTTTAAGTGTCATCACATAGTAGAATCTTTAGCAGACAGCAACTTCCTGCTCCTTTTTCATCTGCTCTTGGAACTGATTATATCCAGAAGGCGAAGTGAAAGAACATACTGTACCTAGCATTTCCTTGAGTGGATTCAAAGTTAATATTTGTGGAAGATTATGCGATGCCTGCAATCACCCAATGAACTTACACTGAGCTTCTGTTTGTAGTATGGTTCATTTTTTCTGACATGTTTTATGCCTCTTAGAGTGTTTTATTATAAAATAAAGTCCATGTGCGATATAGGTTCTACATGCAAATCTAGGGTGCTGGTGCCCCTTGGAAGCTTAGATCTTGGGACTCATTCTTCAACTTTATACGATTGTATAACATTAAGGTATACAATAACACTTAATTTTGTAGGAAAAAAGAAGGACCTGTGGATAATATGCACCCACCACATTAGGTGACCGGCCGTTGAGACGGATCAATGATCAGTGACCAGAGGCATCATTAATCATTGATCAGATAGAAATGTATTAGGTTAAAAATTGTTAAAAATAAATATTCGGTAGGAAAAATCATTAATAATTATCTCTGTAGTAGATTATGAGACAGACATGTTTTTTTTTACAGAGATCAGTAAACAAACATTGTTTGCTTCAAAGTATGTGTCAATAAGAGCTGACTTGCATTTTTTTGTGGAGTGGTTGAAGTGTCAAATTGAGAATCAATAGTGCTGTTATATCATAGCGGGTCATTAGAACTGGATATGTGTGGTTAGTTGGAGATGGGAAAGGACTGTGTATGTCCTCTAGAGCAACTAGGTGTTTTAGATGGGTTAGCAGCTTTTCACATTATTTGGGGGGGAATTATAATTATAGTGGGGAATGTAAATGATTGATTTGGATGTAATCACAAAAAATAGAGAAATTTTATTTTGCTGACCTGAAAAAATAAATCCTAAGTAATGTCCCATTTTTGTGTCTGAGTTTACACATACAAATTCCATGTTTTGTTTTTTTATAATGTTATTTTGTCACATTGTTAAGCGTATTTTTTTAATTCTTATTCTTTCTTTTTTCTGGTAGAGCGTATCATGTCACTGCTTGGGGGATACCATTTGCTTTTTCCTGCCTCCCCCTATTTGGAGACTATTATGGCCCCGCTGGAGCATGGTGGTAAGTGTTGCTGTCTATGTCCAAGCACAAATTCTAGTAGCTTTAAAAAGTAGAATGATCCTCACACCTTGGTCCATAGATTACCAGGGACTTGCACATCCTGTTTGAGATCACAATGATACAATGTCTAACAGTGCCTTCAATTATTATTTGTTAATGGATACACAAACGATGTGCCTGTTGTAAAATCACCCACCAAATGTTTTGCTTCTCTTGCTTTTTGGTGTTCCAAAAATACACTTGGCTTTATGGTCATGTATTGCATGAGCCTGTTTAATCATTTCACTTTAAGTAGTTGATGAAAGTTGAAAGAGTAACACAGCATGAGGATTATGGCATATTTTCAATTACTATGTCCTTGTCTTCATAAGGCTGCAATTCTAATCAAGCTCCTCTGAGGTGGGGAGGAGATCATTACATTTTCTGTCCATGGTTGGAGGGTCAAGGAGGCTGGAGTTGATCCAGTGGGACATGTCAGGCAGATACTGCCTAAAGCAAAACAAGTAAGGAGCCTTAAGCTATTCCATTCTCACCCAATAGGCTTTTCAGTTGAGTGCCTTCTGGTGTATGAGAGATTGGTGCTCTGCATTTGGAGTTTTGTGTTCAGATGGGTTTTTTTCTTCAGTTTTTTACTATGTAACAACTGCTTCCAACACTGCAAATTTTATGCTGGAGAAGCGGTTCTAAAAGGGTTTTTTTCCTCACACGTACCTACCTAATGCTATACATAAATGCACGTCGTCACTCTAAAGGCACACACTATCGCTCACACTTACATATATACACACACTCACACACATAATTCCACACACATATATGTAACAACACTCTCCCCCACTCCGACATCCTTACTTTGTGATTTATACACAGCAGGCACAGTTTATAAAATCAGACAGTGTGTATCATAATTGTCCGTTGTTTGGAATCTGTTAACAAAGCTATGCGGTGCAATCCACAATCTATCAGTGCATAGTTTGCACTGACATCATCCACACAAGGCTGACATCACACACGCTCTGCATAGCCTATGATAGGATATTATTTTTACAATAAATAATCTCAGGAGAAGGTTGCGTGGGCTGGTGACCGTGTGTGACGAGGTTAGTGGCCACACTTGAAAAAATGCTTTCCTAGAATGAAATGCAGGTGAATCTTTCATTGTTTTGAGTCATTCTGGGAGCTAATCTAATGAAAATCCACATGTCCTTCGGTGATGATGTTACCAGCTAGCTATGTCGCAGGAAGGATTAAATATTTCCATAAATAGCACACGGTCCTTTTCCTGACCGGTACCCACAGGCAGAATATTACACCAAACCTGGAGACAATTCATGCGATTGTTTACATAAAGAGTTAACTCAATGCGTTTTACGGCGTCATTTCTCATAAAATGGCCTTGAACTATTTTTAGGGTAAATCAAAATCTTTATTTTTGAATTTTCAGTACATAACAAAAACAAAAAGGGGGGGTACAGAAGGAAAAGGGGGGACATGAGGCAAAAACTGAAAGAGAGCATCGCGGTGGGAGACCTGAAGAAACACATCACATCATATGAAAGACATTGTGCATGATAACAGCTCACATAGGTGCAGTGAAGAGTTGCACGTCAAGGGGCAATGAAATACGTGCAATAAAACATAACTGTTGGAACCACAGGATACAGCAAAACCCACTGTGCGAGCACAAAGGAGGCTATGGAAGAAGCCCTCATGGGAACGCCACCCAAAGGGAGGAAAATGACAAGGACGGGTAAGAGAAGAGAGGGGAAGGCGTGAAGGCCAAAAGGAAAGAGGGGAAAGACGAAAAGGGGGGTATCAAAGTGAGAGACCCAAGGGAACACAAAACAAGATAGCAGGCGAGGGACAAGGCGCAGAACAGCCGCGCACCCACGTGCACAACAGGCCATAGGGCACGAGACAAGAAGTCATAGACAGCGGAACATAGGAGAATGGTGAGTAGTACGCCATAGAGGTGCTGCGTGATAAGGTAGGAACCCAGGGAAAGAGAGAGAAAAAAAAAAAAAAAAAAAAAAAAAAAAAAAAAAAAAAAAAAATAAAAAAAATAAGGAGGGGGAAAGACAAGGGAGATAAGATACACGCCTCCCAACTACCTCGACCCAACCCAGGGAAAAGCGTTTCAGTGCAACTAGTCCAACAGGGGGCAAATAGCAGGGCCGGAGACGAACTCCAGCCAATAAAACCAGGTCTTCTGGTATCTTGCCTCCGCACCCGTGGCGAGTAAACGTAATTCCTCCAGGACCCTCGTTTGCTCAACCCGGAGGACCCACTCCTTGAAGGTAGGCGGAGCAGGGTCACCCCAGTGTAATGGGATGAGTGCCTTAGCAGCCGTGAGAAGATGGCGCGTAATAGACCTGCGGAACCATCGTTCCGAGAGGGAGGTATGAAAAAGAAGGCAGAACTCCGGGGTGAATGGAACCTCGCGGTCTGTAAGGCGTCGCAACTGGGCATGAACGGATTTCCAGAAGGGAGCAATGCGAGGACACTGCCACCACAAGTGCAGGAGAGAGCCCGGGGAGGCGTCGCATCTCCAACACCTGTTCGGCACGTCAGGGCGGTACAGGGATGTCAATGCCGGGGGACGGTACCACAAAGCTAGGAGCTTGTAAGACATTTCCCGGTCAGCAGTACTCACGGAACAACAGTGGGTAAGGACGCATATCTTGTCCCATTGCTCCGCCGTAAAGGCAACCTGCAGCGCAGATTCCCACCGTCCCATAAACGTAGGAGGCACCGGGTTAGACGCCTCAAGGAGTAGACCGTAGAGCCGCGAAACACCATGAGGCGGGAGCTCAGCAGCAACACAGAGGTCCTCAAACACAGTGAGAGCACGCGACAGAGTGTGCCTCCGGGGTAACGACCGCACAAAGTTGCGGAGTTGGGCATAACGGAACACGTCCAGAAGAGAAGGGGGTGTGTGGCGAGAAAGTTGATCCAGAGGCTTAAGGCCAGCCCCAGAGAGGTAAGCGCGGATCTCCGACCTCCCGTCCCCAGACACAGGCGAAAGGAAGGCACCACTCATCCCAGGAGGGAAGTCAGGGTTATACCTAACTGGTGTCAGAGGCGAGGGCACAGAGGATAGCCGTGTCCTCCTAAGAACCTGGGACCAGACCGCAAGGGTAGCCCGTATGAAGGGATGGGGCAAAGCCACACCCCGAGCAGTGGGAGACAGGAGCCACGGCAAAGAGGACGCAGGAAGGCCTAGCAAAGCAGAATCCACGGCCACCCATTGTTTATGTGCAGGGCTATGGGACCATTCCATAACGCGTAACAAGTGGCATGCCCTGTAATAAGTGCGGGGACAGGGCAACGCCAAACCGCCTTTAGATTTGGGGAGAATCAGCGTAGCCAGGCGTACCCTAGGGGCCCGAGAGCCCCAGACAAACCGCAGAAAAGCTGCACGCAGAGAGGCAAAGAAAGAGGGAGGGATAGCAACAGGGAGGGTCTGAAACAGGTATAGAATACGAGGCATGATGTTCATTTTAAGCACATTGATGCGACCCAACCAGGAGATCGTCAACGACTTCCAGGACAGTAGATCAGACCGGACAGTGGCCAGCAAAGGGGAGAAATTATAGTGGAACAGTTGGGAGAAGTCAGACGTCAACCAAGTCCCCAGGTACTTGAGCTTAGAGCTACACCAGGCAAAAGGGAAGGAGGCCTTCAGGGGACAGACCACCTCTTGAGCCAGGTTCACGTTCAGTATTTCAGACTTGGAGGCGTTGAGTTTAAAATTAGTGAGGGCGCCGTATATGGAAAACTCCCGGAGGATGTTCGGGAGAGTGACATGAGGGCGGGTGATAACGAAGAGGAGGTCATCTGCGTAACCCAAAATCTTATGATCAGTTCCCCCGACCCGTAACCCACAGATGTCGGGGTTCATCCGGACAGCTTGGAGGAAGGGCTCAACAGAAAGCACAAAAAGCAGGGGGGACAGCGGGCAGCCCTGCCGGGTCCCGTTCCGAATAGCAAAGGAACCCGAAAGAGAGCCGTTAACACGGACACGAGCCGAGGGGGTAGAATACAGGGACCGAATCCAGGTCAGCAGACCAGGACCGAAACCCATGTGCGTCAGGGTGGACAGCATAAAAGGCCAGTCCACCCTGTCGAAAGCCTTCTCTGCGTCCGTGGAAAGCAATATAGTCGGAGTGGCAGTGTGCTTGGCGTAGTGCATAAGTGTAAGGGCCCTAATAGTGCTATCCCTAGCCTCACGCCCAGGGATGAAGCCGGTCTGGTCCGGGTGGACCAGAGAGGACATAAAGGGCTTAATACGGTTAGCCAGGATCTTGGCCAACAGTTTCAGATCTGCGTTCAGAAGCGAGATTGGCCTATAGCTGCCGCATTGCTCTGGGTCTTTACCCTCTTTAGGGATCAGGGTAATCGAGGCCGACAGAGTATGATCCGGAATACTAGTGCCAGTTAAGATGGAGTTAAAGGCACTCACAAAGTGAGGACCCAAAACGTCCTTGAATTCCGAGTAATAACGCAGAGGAAGCCCATCTGGGCCGGGGCATTTCCCAGCCGGAGAAGACTTAAGGGCCAAGAGAAACTCAGGTAGCGTGATTGGGGAGTCTAGCGTGGCTGCGTCGTCCGCCGAGATAGTCCGCTTAATAGTCTTAGCCAAATAGGACCTAACGTCCGCTGACTGACTAGGAAGGGAGGGGCCCGGAGGGGTCGTGCGGAGATTGTAGAGGCCCTCATAGTAACTCTGAAAGCAACGAGAGATATCAGACGGGTGCGAGTGAAGGAGACCACTCGAGGAGCGGATCTTGGGTACATAGGTGGGTTTCCGTACAGCCCGTAGCGCCCGAGCCAGGTGTTTACCTGGCTTATTGCCATGTTCATAATATAGTGCCTTGGTTTTCAGAAAGGAGTTGTGCAACCTGCGGTTGAGAATCGAGGCCAGCTCACCCCGAAGAGACAAGAGGAGCTGCAGGTCGCTTCCCGACATGGAAGATTTGTGCGCCTGCTCCGCCAAGGCTATATCAGTATAGAGCTTGTCTATCTTCTCCCGCTCAGCGCGTTTGCGCCGAGAGCACTCCTTGATAAAATGTCCCCTAATTACACATTTGTGCGCCTCCCAGACCATTAATTCAGAGGTACCTTGGAGCAAGTTCTCCCGAAAATAACAGCGGAGGACCTCGAGCGATTCAGAGCGGGCCAGCACGTCAGATAAAACAGATTCATTGAGACGCCATGAGCCCCCAGTGGGACGGGGCAGGGGGGAAGCCAGGGAAAGAGATAAAGGGGCATGGTCCGACCAGGTAGCCGACCCAATGGCAGAACGGCGAAGAAGAGTGGCAAAGTGGCAAGGAAGAAAGAAGAAATCGATGCGGGAATATGAGTTATGAGGCGTGGAATAGAAAGTGTAGTCCCGCACATTAGGATGGAGAGCCCTCCAGCAGTCGACTAGTCTGTGCGTAGTAAGGAGGGAATGAATCCTGCGGAGGACATGGCGAGGAGTCCGTGAGGACCCGGAAGAGGTGTCTAAAGCCGGGTACAGCGCCACATTAAAATCCCCCCCCAGGACTAGAATCCCCTCCTGAAAGCCAGTGAGTTTTTGCAGGACAGAACGAAGAGTGATATGTTGGCCTCGGTTAGGGAGGTAGACATTCACCAACGTGTACGTTTGATCCGCGATCGTGCCCTTAACCAGTAAATACCTCCCCTCGGAGTCCGCTATAACGTCTAGAGCTTTGAAGGGGACCTGGGCAGAAAAAATAATCGCTACCCCCTTAGCCTTCGCTGTCGGGTTATTACTGAAAAAACTGGTGGGGTAGGAGCGGCAGGAGAGCCGGGGAGCACGAGGCCCCAAGAAGTGAGTTTCCTGAATAAAGGCGATGTCTACCCGACCCCTACGGAGATCTCGGAAGAGGGAGGAGCGTTTCTCAGGGGTATTAAGACCCTTGACATTGAGCGAAAGAAGGTTAAGCCCACGTGTATGGGAAGACGACATGAGAGAAAAAAAAAAAAAAAAGAAAAAAAAAAAAAAAAAAAAAAAAAAAAAAGGGTAGAGGGGGGGAAGAAAAGAAGCGGGAGCAAGGCGGAGGAAGAAAGGGAGAAAGAACGGAGGGACCTGGTAAGGTGAAGGACAAATAAAGAAAAACACCAACTACGCCCGACGGGTATTATACACCCGACAACAACAGGGCGTCTCTGTGTAGGGGAACAGACGAGACCACGAGAAAGGTGGAACCACCAAATACGAAAACAGAACAGAAAAGAAACACAAAACCAAAAATGAGTGAACCAGGTGCGGGCCGCCGCCCGCCACTCTTTACTAGATAAAACATTAATAGCTATATCGACAATCAGAGGACCGCTGTGCAAGTCAGAACCCAACCATTGAAAAGAAACAAAATGCCTTCAACGGTATCAGCGTAGGATAGAGAGGCCGAACGTCATGGGGAGAAAATAAATAAAACAGGCATATATATATACATACATTATGCATAGGTAGAGAGATAAGTGTGATGTGGTGTGCGCATGGCCTGTAAGTACAGGCATGGGGCAGAATCATCACCTGCTCGGAGGCGGTAGGGGAAAGGTAACCAGCGCGCACGTAGCAGCGCCAGAAGCATAGCTCCCCCCAGCCGTAGTGTAAAAAAAAAAAAAAAAAAAAAAAAAAAAAAAAAAAAAAAAAAAACAGTGTGTATAGGCATACAGATAGACGTGGTGTGGTGCGTGCATGGCCCGGAGAACCAGGCGAGGGGCAGAGTCGTCACCCGCTCAGAGGGACGGGGGAACCAACACCGAAGGCAAGGCGCCCCCCAGCCACATCAGCAGTGCAATCATAACAGCAATGTAAGCACAAACAAGAGATAAAAATAAAAAAAAAAAAAAAAAAAAAAAATAAAAAAATAAATAAATAAATAAATAAATAAATAATAATAATAATACAGAGAGACGTGATGTGGTGCGCGTATGGCCCACAGGGACAGGCAGGAGATGAGGCAACCAGTGCACACATAAGAGCCCGAGCAAGGCGCCCCCAGCCGCAGCGGCTGTGACTAATATGAGTTCGAGTAAGTGCGTGCATGCAAAAAAAAAAAAAAAAAAAAAAAAAAAAAAAAATAAATAAATAAATAATGATAAGTAAGTGGGGGGGGGACATATATGAACAGCGTGTATAGGCATACATATGGACGTGATGTGGTGCATGCATGGCCCGGAGAACCAGGCGAGGGGCCGAGTCGCCACCCGCTCAGAGGCGTCAAGGACGGGGGAACCGACAGCACCGAAAGCAAGGTGCCCCCCAGCCACATCAGCAGTGCAAAACATAAAATACATAGACAGTAAATCATAAACAGATGATAAAGTAAAACAGAGAGATGCGATGCGGGACGTGTATGGCCCATAGGTCATAAAAAAAAAAAAAAAAAAAAAAAAAAAAAAAAAAAAAATTAAAAATAAAAATAAATAAATAAATACATACATAGACAGGTAGACATAAAGGCATGAGAGGAGGCAACCAGTGCACACAGAGCCCGAGCAAGGCGCCCCCAGCCGCAGTGGCTGTGACTAATGCGAGTTCAAGTAAGTGCGTGCATGTAAAAAAAAAAAAAAAAAAAAAAAAAAAAAAAAAAAAAAAAGGGGAAAACGAAAACAGCAAGGGCAAAAACGAAACAAATCAAGGAATAAACGAAAGAATAAACGGCGTTAATAACGGCGGAGCAGGCAATACGCGTGAAAGTCCTCTACTCCTCAATAGGGCCTAAGCGGCGAGAGGCCAGTACAGCAGGAGAGTGCGTGGAAGGGTCGGGTGGAGATCGTCGTCTCACAGGGTCAGGGCGCCGAGGTCTGCGCGGCCCGGGTAGTGGGTTGAGAGGACGACCAGAAAGGGCATCAACATCCACCCAGTCAGAGATCTGGAGATCCGGCAGGGCCAAGAGGCGCAGCACCTCAGGGATGTCGTGGTGGTGCGTGATAGTCAGGGACCTGTTGCCATGCCTGATAACCAAGGCAAACGGGTAGCCCCAGCGGTAGGGGATGCGGAGCCGCCGTAGCTCGGCTAGTAAGGGACGCAGTGCCCGCCTCGCCTGAAGCGTCAGGTCAGAGAGGTCCTGGTAGAAGGAAATTGGGTGTCCTCGGAAGGACCACTCACCAACCTCCCTGGCGCGGGCCATGATGCTTTCTTTCAGGCGGAAGTCTGTTAGGTGGCAAATTATGTCCCGAGGAGGGGACCCTGGATCTCCACGAGGGCGCAGAGCGCGATGGGCCCTGTCCGCGGGCACGGGGGTGTCCAACGGGCGCCCCAGAAGGCCGTTGAAGATCTCCTCCAGAAGGCCAAAGACATCCTCCGACGCATCCGGTTCGGGAACCCCTCTGATCCGCACATTCTGCCTCCGGCTGCGGTTGTCTATATCTTCAACTCGCCGACGCAGCTCCCTGAGGTAATGAGTGTGGCGGTCACCCATGCGTTGCGTAGTAGCGAGAGCGAGTTTATTCTGGGTCTCCGAGCCCTCCAGGGCCAGGACCCGCTGCTCCAGGGCCGACAGGTCAGTACGCAGGGCCGACACCTCATCCCGGACCACCTGCTTGAGCTCGGCAATTAGGAGCGAAAAGTCTGCCTTCCACGGGGCCGAAGAGAAGAGCTGCACAACCTCTGGGGGATGAGAAGGTGGAGGCAGGCGCGTGGTGGAAGCCGATTCCTCAGCCGAGGAAGAGCTTGCAGGAGAAACAGCCACGTGGTCCTCCGAGGCCTCTGAGGCCTGCGACGCCAAGTCCGCCGGGGTGCAGAAATATTCACGGAGAGAGGCCGAGGTGGACCTGCGGCGATCCCCAGCTGGTGAGGGGTCAGAGACCGTCTTCTTATTTCGCCCCATGCTGGTGTAGCGGTCAGATGTCGTCGGATAGAAGGCGAGCGGCGGCGGAGCAACTAGCTCATGCGGCCATCTCTCTCGGCGGTCAGACACGCCCCCTTGAACTATTTTTAAGGCTGCTCATTTTTGTTGTGAGGCCCCCGAAGTGTTTATACGGTTATCATCAATAAACATTTTTCTTGCCGCAAATGCAAGGCAGCAACGTGAGCAGAAAAGCTACGAGGCAGCAGGAACGGAACATTTTCTCCGCCAATTGTTTTTCTTCTTATCACATTTTTCAGCCGCTGCTTTCCACGCCGAGCCGGTACATTCGACAGTCATGCCCCTAACTCTAAAAATCTGCTGTGTTTTTATTTGCCTCGGTCAGATATGACGAGCAATCACAGTACCCACTCGCCCCACAACCGCACACACATCCAGAGTCCCTTAAATGTCACTTCAGCATCTTCAAAGGCAAGTTTATTAGTTTTCTGACTCCAAAACATTTCGAGATACGATACAAAAGACACGCTGGAGCCCCGTGGGTATGTGCACATTAACACTGTGTTTTTTTGAAGGCGGTTATGTCTTTCATGGATGTTAATTCCTATGCTGGGAGACAAGCTGAAATTTTTCATGCGTGGTCTGTCATACTCTTTCCTGTTTAATGCAGGCTGAGATGAAAATTAATTTTCATTAGTTGACACAGTCTGACCTAGAACCAAAGGCAGGGCGGAAGCATTTAAAGGGGTTTTACGCTTGGAACCGGATCTTTGGAACCCGGGAGGGCAGGCAGAGCTTTGATTGTGTGTTGAAAATACAGATTTTGTGCTTTCGTATTAAGGCAGGAAAAGCAAATCATTAGGTGAAGGTGGGTGAGCTGGCCCGGCGGCTTGCAATGAGTCCTGCTGAGCCAATCTCAGATCTTAGGTCATGCGGTTGAATATACCATGGTCCTGAAGGGGTTAAGGGGTATGGCCATGCAATGAAGTATCGAAAAGAGGGCGCCTTGTGAAAAATGTGTTTTGCTAAGCGGCACTGGGCAAACACTGTTGCTATGAAACAGCAGACTGTACTTTGTTTTATAACGAACGGTTTTGTAACTGTTTCAGTGCCGGATTGCTCATCTGTGCATTTAATAGCAGTGATAGGGAGGTACGTAGAGAAATCGTTTTTTTATCCACACTTTTTTTTTCCTAGCTCAGTTCTATTACATACCAAAAGAAAAGTCATGCTAACTGTGACGTGCAACCCCTAGCAATCAATCTTTGGCTGTCACTGCATCATGCGTAGTTGAACCAGTGCGGTTTCATCAAAGTCTCCTCACACATTGAAATATGCATTGTACAGGACCAGCTCAGCTCTTCATGTAAGAGAAACTTGCCAGTGTTGGCCCTTCATAACGAGTTGTGAACTAAAAAAGTCGAAACCACTACTCTCCTATCAACTGTCTCTTTAGTGAACAAACGTCTCTGTGGAGCTGCTTGGCTCTACCTGGTTTGGCTTGTTTTTAGCATATTAGTGGGACATAGTGGTTTATGGATCGCAGCAGGGTTTGGGAATACAGAGAATGGACTGGAAGGGTATACATGGGTAATATTTGGCTGAGCCGGCATTGGCTTGAGCCCAACTCCTGGCACTGCCTTGCTCATGCAGATTGAAGTAGTACAAGATGGCTCAAACCATTCCTCTTATTTAGCATCTTGGTCTCGGAGGACATTATTTTGCTTGAGGATGGCTCAGCTTAGACATGCTTTTACAAGCCAGGTGCAGGCACTGACCCATCTCCAGCTTGGCCCGTGCCATACCACATGCCTGCCAGTCCACCTTGCACATGCACAGGACACCTGGTGATGCTGCGTACCAGGAGGTAAGGAGTTAACCTTAGTATAAAGTGAGCGCAACATGTCTAATTTATTGGAATGAAGAGCATCAAGGAAGCAAACACTGCTTGCTTTACTGATCTCTGAAAAAAACTACTGTCGCTTTAATGCTAGGTATGTGGACTCGCATAGCTGTTAAGAAAACCGAGAATTTCAAAGTTTTTCTTTCCACTAATTCAATTTGTGATGCTACCAAACTAAAGGGGTCTTTTCAGGAGTTTCTGTGTTTCCTGATAATTACCGTATTTGCTCGATTATAAGACGACCCTGATTATAAGACGACCCCCCAAAATCTGAATATTAACTTAGGAAAAAAAGAAAAAGCCTGAATATAAGACGACCCTAAAGGAAAAAAGTAAATGTTAATTCATGTAAACTATTTTTTTTAATAAAAGCTATGATTGAGAAAAATATTTTTTTTTTGTTTTTATTTCTTTTATATTTTCTATTGTATTTTCCAACCTGTCCCCCAGTTACGCACATCTGCCCCCAGGCTTGCCACACCAATATGGCACTGTGGCCCATGATATGCCTTTTAACCCTCTATATGCCACTGTGCCCCATGGTATGCCTTTTGACCCCCTATGTGCCACTCTGCCTCCAGAAATGCCTTATACCCCTATATCCCATTCTGGCATTTAGGGGGTTAAAATGCATATTATGGGGCAGAGTGGCATATAGGGAGGTATAAGGCATTCCAGGAGGCAGAGTGGCATTAAGGGAGTTAAAAGGCATTATATAGAGCACTCTGCCTCCAGAAATGCCTTATACCCCTATATGCCACTCTGGCATTTAGGGGGTTAAAAGGCATATTATGGGGCAGAGTGGCATATAGGGAGGTATAAGGCATTTCAGGAGGCAGCATGCACTATTAAATGCCCCCTTAACGCCACTCTGCCTCCTGAAATGCCTTATACCTCCCTATATGCCACTCTGCCCCATAATATGCCTTTTAACCCCCTAAGTGCCAGAGTGGCATATAGGGGTGTAAGGCATTCCAGAAATGCCCTACACACACACACACACACACACACACACACACACACACACACACACACACTTACTTACTTACTTACTTACTTACCGGTGCTTCCAATTTCCTGGTGTATTGCCGGGGCAGCGGGTTGACGTCTCATTCCGCGGCAGCCGGAAGGAGGTGGAGTTGGCAGCGGGGGTTTGTATGCGTCCGTCGCAAATACCTTCCCCGGCTGTCAGCGATCAGGAACTCTGGAACAATGATCTCTGACAGTCGGGGAAGGTATTTGCGACGGACGCATACAAACCCCCGCTGCCAACTTCACCTCCGGAAGCACCGGTAAGTGTGTGTGTGGGGGGGGGCGACGACAGGAGGATCCAGGTCCCCTGCAGCGGTGCGGGGGATCTGGATCTTAGTCTCCTAATCAGACCTCTATTTGAGGTCTGATTAGAAGACGACCCCGATTATAAGACGAGGGGTATTTTTCAGAGCATTTGCTCTGAAAAAAACCTCGTCTTATAATCGAGCAAATACGGTAATACCAAACTGTATTTGTTCTGGGATTTTTGGATTTTGCTTCTGACGTAGTTTTATACATGCCCTATATTTGCATTTCTGATTTTCATTTAATGGATGTAATATCTTTTATAAGAAACAATTATGTCCATTTTATGATTTATAAGATAAAGTCCGGAGGATAATGTGTTTCTATAGAATAAACAGTGCTCTGTGGATTTTAATATTGATTTTTTTTCCCAGTAGAAGGGTTTGTATAACAACTGGGAAAAAAAATAAAACAGTTGTGTTCTTCCTGTAATCTTTTTACTTTTCTTAAGATTCTTAGATCAACAAATAAAAAATTGGGTTTGAACGATGACAGGACAAAATACAGACGATACAATCTCAACTTCACTGTGCAATAATAATTGGAAATGTAATGGAAATTGCGGTGTCCCAGATTTTAATTAATTATATGTTAAAATTCATTAGCATAAAATAAAAAATACTTTAAAGAATAATGCATTCATTTTGAAACCTTACTACAATACACTGCAAAGAAAATTTATATCCAGAAAGAAATGAAGCTTAAACATTTTTTGATGCAAATTAAAATTGGAAATATATCAGGAAAACTGAGCTATGGAGGACAACCAATTTATTGTTTAATCAGAATTTAGTCATAGAATCATATTTAATATTAGGAATGCCAATGGCCTTTCTGTTACCCTTTTCTAACCCCATTTTTTTCGCTCATCTGTCACCCAAAGTATACTTTCTCCTATCACCCAGTTTTCCCCACTCATTTTCAGTCTCATTTTGATCTCATTCCCAGTCTCCTGATCTCTCCCATATGTATGCCTGGGAACATCCCAGGGCTGGCCACTCGGAGATCCCCCTCTCCTGCTCTTTATAGGTAGCAGGAAGGGGGAGCAGCCATGAAAGGGGGTAGATTTAGCCATGTATAGAGTCGAAGCTAGACTTTGAAGATCTCGGAAGTGTGAACGGGGTAGATGAGAGAGACTCTCGGTGGAACCCGATTTCATGTTCTGCCCCGTAAGCATACCTGGGAACTTCCAATCACAGGCTACCTGAAGCTCTCCTACTGGGGAGGAGTTGCTTTGTAAAGGGACAGGGATAACCCTGGACCCTTTTTAGTGGGAGGGAAGTGGGTTAGGAGTAGGCGGGAAGTGGGTGTGGCCAAATGCCACTCCCTTGCCCAGAGAAAGAAGAAACTCACCTGGAGACCCAGGTATGCCCATAAGTTTGAGTCACCCAGTCTTTTTTCTTATCTCCTCTCATAGGTTCCCCGTTTCTCCGTAACAGTGATGGAATTTAAACATGCTCTTCTACCTGTTCTTCTGAATTTAACCCTTTTATAAGACAAGACCAAAAACAACAAAAATAGTTAAATAATTTGTACGGCAAGAGAAATGGGTGGACTTAATGGGTAAAATGCCCCTTATCTCTTGTTAAAGTTCAATATCGGGAGGATGGTCTTCAGGATCTTCATGCCACAAAAGATCACATACTTCCAGACCTGATAGTTTTGTTCTTGGTTCCTCAGGGCAAAAATAAAGAGTTGTTTAGTGAGGATGAGAAAGAAGAAGAAAAAAATATCTTTATCGTTTTATTTATGTTTTTTTATTCTCTATCCCCATCTGTTAAATGTGGTTTTCTTGTCTAGGTTATCACAAAGTGAAATCTTGGTTTAGACACGTTTACAGGCCAGCTCGCAATATATCCAACTGTGTTTTATAGGCAGCCTGCTGTACTGAAACTAAAAGCCAGGAGAATGCCTGCATGTTGTGCCAGATGGCTTGCTGTCTGCAGTCTGACCGGTTGGAACACTCCTAGCTGTCACCTCACTTGCACCCGTTACCCTGTAGTAATTTATTGCTTTTTTTCTTTTCCAGCTGGATTACAGATGAACACGTTGTCTGGAGATTTGTCATGTAAGTAACCTTGAGTTATTGGAAGAGATGGGTTTAAATCAGTGTTTCCTTAAGGATAAATAACGTGAACTTGTTTTTAACTTGGTTTTTGTGATTCTTAAAGAGGCAGAAATCTTCCAACTTAACAAACAACCGCTTTAGTTTACATGTATATACAAAGGTTACACGCCATGGATCTCTTTAGTTTTATTGCTCAATTAAACAGCAAGGATGAAGGAAGCAATTGGTTTATTTTCCTTTTTTTATTGAAAACTATCACAATTCTGCTTTGATCTCAAACATATCTGTATTCATTTAGGGTTAGGACAGGTTGTCCATCATATGACTAACATCACCGTAAAGTTATGTGTACATGCCAGACATTGTGATAATTAAGGTATTTTTAATAAATTATATTTTTTAAATGAAATCAATAAAAGAAAGAAGCAAATCACATATACTGGTTTTAAATAAATAAATAAAAAACATAACTGGGACATTGGAGAACAGGACACCTGTATTTCTCCATCCTCTGAGGGAGTGGCTTTGTGAGGGGTGGAGCTATCCACACACAAAGGCGGGCCTAGCCACTTGAGGTGCAAGGCTAGCTGCGGGGTGGACGGGGCTATCCATGGACAAGGGCAGAGCTAGCCCCAAATAGCATTAAATGTAGCAGGAGTGGTTGGACAGGGTGGCAGCCCTTATAATGAACTGCCTCTCAAAACTGCTGTATTTATCCCTTATCCGATTTCACAAAACGTGCTAAAAAAATCAGTAGACTTTTCAGAATTTTGAACATAAAAGAGCTATGATAAATTCCTGATTTCTGTGGCTTGCTACATCCAGCGTGACCCTCCTATTTGGGCCGCGATTGATGAGTCTTACGCAGTTTGAACAATTACCTTGGATTGTTATAACTACTCACTCATTCCATGCCTCCAAAGCTGCCCTTTATGATGAAGTGGGAACTCTGAGTTTTAGAGGGTACACTGGCCGAAAGCTTTATGAAATTTGTAAAGGATCTCTCTCTCTACACTTCACACTGGGTGGTAAACAGAAAAGTGATGTATGTACTATGTGACCACTGGTACTTTGTCACCTCTAGACCGGCATGCATATAACACTCCAAATGTCAAGAGGTGGGCAACATGAGCCTCATCTGGTAGGGATGCCCCCACATTCATTTGTTTTAGAAACAAATTATTTTAAACAATCTCTGCCACCCCGCCAGAAATGTCCACATCTCTGTTTTTATTGGATATATTGCCAGAAGGTGTAAACTCAAATACACAAAAACTTGTTATGTTTGCTAATAGCTGCAAAAGTGCTGACAGTCAGGAACTGGAGATCATCCTGTGTGCCCACTATTAAGTCGTTTCGTTAAATGAAGAGGGGCGAGGGATTAAGTGCTTTCCCTGGGTGTTTCAGTGGGGCTATGGTTATTCCCAGACTCATTGATGAGCAGTTATTTCTGCTATTTCTAGACATTATGAGGATAATAATGGGGAATCACAGCTTTCCCATTGACTTAATTTGTTTGTTTTTCTATTGACATATTGATTCAATGTCATCACCCACATATATGCTGTTTATACCTGTATGTGAAAAACCTCTAAACAGAAATAAAGTTTCCAAAAAACCCCCACACTGGTAGTGGGCGGAGCTTTGCGTGGGTAGTAGGTGTGGCTAAACACCACTCTCCTGCCTCGGAGACCTATTAAAGTGACCTGGAGACCCAAGGAAGCCGTATTTTTGTCAATCCTAACCTACATAATATACATACCGTATAAAGCGCTGTATTTTATGTTCATCGAGAAAAAGTTTTTGCATCAGACTCCTGCTTTAATCTATGGCTAACAGGTTGCACTTTATCATGGCTAATAAATAAAAAGTTCAGGTGGCCAACACATACTTCCGATTATGTGCCCACTGTGGAAAAGATTCCCCAATAAAGGAGAAGTGGTATATTCCCAATGCAGAATGGACACTCTCGATACCATAAAAGGACAAAAACATTATTTGTTGAAAAGAGAGATTTTCAAGTGTTTCATATTAATATGATTGTGGAGGGCAAATAAATTGAATCTTCAAAACATGTATTTAAGTCCTGCCAGCTAGGAGGAGTGGTACAGGGCCACCCCTTTCTCCCATAATCCTTCATATGTTTTTATGGCTTTGGATGTGATTTAAAATAAATACAAAAACCTGATAGGGAGGTGACTGAAAATTGTATTTAACAGCTATAAGGTCCCTGTTTCCATGCCACTGGGACTGAGTGATATTTACAGAAGAAGAATTCTTGTTTAGGATTTGAGTTTAACTTTGAACCCCAAATGACCTGCCATTTGTGGTTTTCTATAAAGAGGTGGTCCTGGAGGAATCCCAGACAGAGTTGAACTTCAAGAAGAATTCCCCAAGTAACAGTTGAAATAAACTTTCTGTTGTCTTAGTTCCCTCTATTTGATTTTACTGGGGCTCCAAATCCTTACTTTACATAAATCAGATTCAAGCAGTTCCGCCGTGTCAGTGGCAGATATTAAGCTGCCTTCAAGTCCTACGGGAATTTGAGCTCTTAAAAGGTACTGATATTGAAATTTAGGGGAGGGGGGGGGTTGTAGAAAAATATACATGCTCTTTATTTCCTGTATTCTTGAGTGGTTTGTTTCCTTTCATCCCAATATAAGTTAACAATATATACCAATCACTGTCCTTGTCCAACGTATACGCAAAACAGTTATGTATAAGTTCTGCTGGTAAATATCATTTAATGAAGGATGTCACAATTAAAAAAACACATTTAAATTAAATGGACATTCCTATATAGCCCCACGACAGAAGAGTATTTATTCAAGCAATTAGTACGCATTTGTGCCAAGTAGAGGCAAAGAAGATTACGATTGGGGCGGGAAGGAAAAGGCACACTATAATAAAATAAATATAGTATCTCACAAAAGTGAGTACACCCCTCACATTTTTGTAAATATTTTATTATATCTTTTCATGTGACAACACTGAAAAAATTACACCCAGAAATGTCCGCAGCAGGAGGAGCAGGCTCGGTTGGGGAGATCAAGGATCTCCCTCTATCTGGCTTAAAGTCAATCAAGGGAGCGGGAGGTCTGTTAATGTATATATTTTTGTTGATTTTTTTGTCCAATTTTGGTCCAACCACACTTTTATTAAAAGTAAGTAACACACCAAAATTGGACAGAAAAAATCAATAACAATATTAATATATATATATATATATATATATATATGATTGCTAACAGCAATCACTCTCCTATCATGCCCAGGCAGCCAGTACATGCTAGAACCTGGGCATGATAGGAGTGTGATTGCTGTTGCCTCAGTATATAGTGATAGGTGTTATGCTGTACCTCCGTCAATGTCTGCTTCAGTATTTAATGATAACAGTTATGTTGTACACCCATCAATGTTTGCCTAATGATAGAAGCTATGCAGTTTTAAAGTGTGTGTGTGGGGGGGTTGCCACATACAGGATGTGCCCCAGGTGCCAAATACTCTAGGTATGCTCCTGGTGTACAGCCTGTATAACAGTGTAAATTTGCTGTCCCCTCAAAATAACTTAATACACAGCCATTAATGTCTAAACTTTGGCAACAAAAGTGAGTACACCCCCTAAGTGGAAAGGTCCAAATTGGGCCCAAAGTGTCAATATTTTGTGTGGCCACCATTTTTTTCCAGCACTTCCTTGGGCATGGAGTTCACCAGAGCTTAACAGGTTGCCACTGGAGTCCTCTTCCACTCCTCTATGATGACATCACGGAGGTGATGGATGTTAGAGACCTTGTGCTCCCCCACCTTCCATTTGAGGATGCCCCACAGATGCTCAATAGGGTTTAGGTCTGGAGACATGCTTGGCCAGTCCATCACCTTTACCCTCAGCTTCTTTAGCAAGGTAGTGCTTGTCTTGGAGGTGTGTTTGAGGTCATTATCATGTTGGAATACTGCCCTGCGGCCCAGTCTCCGAAGGGAGGGGATCAAGCTCTGCTTCAGTATGTCACAGTACATGTTGGCATTCATGGTTCCTTCAATGAACTGTAGCTCCCCAGTGCCGGCAGCACTCATGCAGGCCCAGACCATGACACTCCCACCTGGTTTTCTTGTGCATCATCTTTAGACGATGCAGTGTGCTGCGTATGGTCTGAGCACTGAGAGGCTGACCCCCACCCCTTTATCCTCTGCAGCAATGCTGGCAGCACTCATATGTCCATTTTCCAAAGACAACCTCTGGATATGACACTGAGCACGGGCACTCAACTTCATTGGTCGACCATGGCGAGGCCTGTTCTGAGTGGAACCTGTCCTGTGAAACCGCTGTATGGTCTTGCCCACCATGCTGCAAGTCAGTTTCAGGGTTTTGGCAATCTTCTTATAGCCTAGGTCATCTTTATGTAGAGCAACAATTCTTTTTTTCAGATCCTCAGAGAGTTCTTAGCCATGAGGTGCCATGTTGAACTTCCAGTGACAAGTATGAGAGAGTGTGAGAGCGATAACACCAAATTGAACACACCTGCTCCCCATTCACACCTGAGACCTTGTAACACTAACAAATCACATGACATCAGGGGAAAATGGCTTATTAAGCCCAGTTTGGACTTTGGGGTATACTCACTTTTTTTTGCCAAGATTTAGACATTAGTGGCTGTGTGTTGGGTTATTTTGAGAGGACAGCAAATTTACACTGTTATACAGGCTGTACACTCACTACTTTACATTGTAGCAGAGGGTCATTTCTTCAGTGTTGTCACATGAAAAGATATAATAAACTATTTACAAAAATGTGAGGGGTGTACTGACTTTTGTGAGATACTGTAGGTAAAGAAATAGTGACTAAGAAAATCAGACAAGCCCACAATTTTGCCCAGGCCATTAACAAGTTGTTTTACAGCCCTTGTGGTGGGGTAGCAGGTCTGCATTGTTGAAGAAGGTGTTATGTTGTCAATGATGTCCAATATTGGTCTGGCGTGTAACGCACAATACACTAAAAAATAAAAAGAAATTCCCCGCTTGCTAGCCTCTTGTGAGTGCTGAAAATCCCCTTTTCAAAAGGCTTAGCAACAAACATTACTTATAAAAATTAAAGTAGGAGGGCACAACAAACTGAAAATCTATATACCGATAAATAATAAAGCTATTACTAACTGGGTTCAACGCTTAAAACAAGCATCTCCTAACATTTATAATTACCTAACGTAACATAATTGTTAAGCTGCACACCAAAAAGAAAAAAGGCCAAATTGCGGCACACTTCAATAATCAAATAAGTCACATATAAGGGTCTGCCTTTTTACTTTATACTTTGTATTATATTTTGGTATCTATATCATGTAATATGCATTTTGTAAATGGAATGATTTGGTTAATACGTTTGGTGATTTATGTAGTATACAGCAGTTTGGCTTCTTTTGATGTGCAGCTTAGCAATTATTATTAATGGCATATTAATATAACATTTTGTTATATTAATGGCAAACATTAGCACAGATCATTGTGTGTTCTACATTTACGTTTTAAATTGTGTAGTCTGGATCTTTTGTTTTGACTCTTGTAAAAGTCTTACTGTTTAATTTTAGTATTGCTTAAAAAGAGCAGTATTCAGGTTTGTTTTTTTGGGCAAAAAGGGATCTGCAGTTTGTCTTCTAATTTCTTTGTGTCTTCTTATTTTGGAGGTGTTACACATGGCCTCAGGTTAGATAAACAGCTTCAGGCTGTGTCGATTTTCACACTGCGATGAAAGATTAAAACGCTTGTACGTGTTCAAGCTGTTCTAAGCCATCCAACATGTTAAAAGGAAGCATCAGGCAAGTCGTGTTCCTCAATCTTCTGTCCTGCTGTAAAAACATTTACATAGCGGCCAGTTGATTCCAAGTCATCTTGAACAAGCATCCAGTACATCTCACCGTGCTACTCTAGCCCAGAATGAGAACAGAAAACCTGAAATGGGTTTTCATCACTGGAGTGCCTATAAATGCTCCCTTCCTATTTGACCCCCAACAGTTCAGAATTAAGTATCCTTACGAATTCCCCATTTGCTGTTTAAGTGGCACAAGTGGATATCCAAGACAGCGGGACTGACCATAACACATATTTTAGGAGCGTGCTGCTTTAGGTTTGACGTAGAGCAGCAACTCCAGCCACCCCATCAGCCCCCAAACTGTTGTGGGCTCCTTGGTGGGGAGATCTCAGCTTCTTTGCCAGGGGCCTCTTATGGCCACATTGTGCCTGGTCGTGTGATATGAGTTCATATGATGTTTCTCTCTAGCATGCTCAAGTAACAGAGATATGTGCTGGGAGATTTTTATCCTGTAAGTAACTTACTTCCCTTCCCAGAGTGTATCTAGACCTATACGGATTTTGCTGACATGAGGAGATACTGAAAACATGACCTGTGAGAGATCTTGCGGAGTGAAGCTGGTAGCCATTGACCTACAGACTTGAGAGTTTAACTAGATAAACAGTCGGGCGCTGACCTAAGCAAGGTCCCTGTCTCAGCTGTCTTCCCATAATTATTGACTTCATAATTCTCTGCTAAGAAGGGTTTTGGAGGCTTTTGGGGAGATCTTAGAGCCCACTGATGAGCAGCAAGCTTGATGGCCCAGTAGGATGATCTGCCCCAGGTTTTGCAGCAGCAGGGCAGCCACAACACCTCTACTCCAGTGAACGTGCGTTACAATAGATGTCTCATTATTAGCACTCCATCTCAAACCTGTGGTCTGGAGTCTCTAGTCATCAATGGCAATGTTGGATAAAGATGTCAACCCCCTAACACTTTCATCCTAGACTTTTAATTAATTTCACTGTTTTACTGAGAACCGTATCATGACCGTGTGAAGGCGGTAAGGGCTGGGCATCATAAAACGCATAGGTTACAACAGTTTATCTCTCAGCAACGTAGAAATCCACGGGGGAAAATTGTCAGTGTAATACAGCCTGAAGATGGCAGCTTTGCTCTCTTTAAATTTCAGAGCAGCCGATCTGAGTTCTCTTTAAACTTACGTTTGTAACTTTTTTTTTATATGTAGACAAATGGAGTAACGCTCTCGATTTTTATGCATGAGTAGAGAAATTGCAAACAGACATAAACCAAGACTGAAAACTTATCTGACACTGCAAGATTCGTATGCTTTAGTTTTATTAAACTGCTGCCGCTTCCAGAAAGCTGCCTTTTCCCCCTCAAAGAAAACTATAACATTTTAATGCGCTGTTTCCTAATAAACTTAAATAGCAGCCCCGCTCAAAGGATTATGTGAAAGAAATCAGGCAAACGAGCGCATTCTTTGAGCCGGATTCTAACTCGTAATAGGCAATTGTAATCCGTTCATAGTGTGTCACATAAAATAGGTTTGGCTTGTTTTGAATTAAAGGGGAAACAGCATGGTTTTAATTTTATTATCGTTTCTCTTCCTTTAATAGGAAATCCCTCTAGTGATCTAAGAAGTCTTATCTCATTTAAGTTTATCTCATTTAACCATTTTTATGGTCGCGTAGCATACGGCCGGGCATATCCAGCTGGTGTCTGCACAATGTGTACGGAGCGATATCGTACAGGGTATATATATAAATATATATATCTAGGCATGTGTACACACCGAAATAATTCCTCAACTTGCAATTCTATTGGCATCGGCATTTTAGCTTCCTTTACATTCTAGCCTCGCTGTTCATAACAGCGACACCCAGATAAGGACACAACCTGCTTTTGCCAGTGACAGCGGGTTATTGAGCTCTTCACTCTAGCTCATTTTCCAGGAACGCGTCAGACCGCATACCAATAATGTGCGGGTGCAACCAATATTTACATACAGTTTTAATTTGCATCAGTTATGCAAGCATTGAACGCAGCGTAAATAAAAGGCTGAACCCAATGTACAGAAAAACAAAACGGAAAATATCCGAATTTGAAACATGCATTTTATTCATATTATTATTCATTCATTATTCATATTATTATTTGTTGATTTATATAGTATCCTTTTACTATTTTGCTCTATATATGGGTAAAAAGCACATAACAAATAGTGCATCACATAGGATTTAAGGTGTAGGGGAATTAAGATGCAGAGGGCCATGGCCAAATGATCTTACAATTTAGAAAGTGTTATATATGTATACACTTTATTTGAAAGGGGGCTCACACTTTTTTTCTTTTGCGCTGGTTGAATAGTTATTTTGTCATTAGTTAAGCTGAAGAGTGGGATAACCTATCTAAACTGTAACATTGAAGTTCTTGGTTTCCGCATCTGAACTGCGAGCCATATATCCAGCCTTTGCCTCACTCAAGCATCACCATTCCAAACTAGATTTCGGACTTTACATGGTTGTACTAGTCAGCTCTGAAATCAAACTGCCCATACACGATGCCATGTTTTCCAAAAGTAAAGCTGTATTTTTTGGGCTTTTTTGAGACTCTGGGGCATTGGGTGCCATTTGTAGCATCTTTATTTAAGTGATTAAGTTGTGTCTCCTTCTTCTTAGAGAGACAGCATTTGTAAGATGCAAGGCTTCATTACCCTCAGTGACAGGTTGCTTCTTCCCCTCCAGATAAGAGTTCAAGAAACATGGCTTCTGCTTGGCTGTGATGATGTCACGGCGATTAATCGTATCCAGTAATTACAGAGCTCTGTTCTGGTTTTTAATTGTTTTCCTAATTAACGCTTTACTTTGCATGGGAAAACCAGATAACTTCTAATTTGCCACTTACTTATCTGGGCGATGACCTGTTTATTTCAAATAAAACTGCATATATAATTTTTGGTGGTCGGCGCAGAGCGAGTCTGTTCTGTACACCGCTGATTCCAATTCTTCATGGTATAAGCCGCACATGGTGTTCCAGGAAAAAAATGGAATTTTAGATTATCTCTTTTTATAGCCCTAAGCTTGTCAATGTACAACTGCACACACTTCAGAGAGTGGTTGTGTCATATCAGCCCTATAGATAACACTCAACCACACAGACACTACGCCACACACCACACTCGGCCACAAAGATCACTCTCAGCCACACAGATCACGCTCAACCACACGTTACCCTTTTGTTTAAAAAAACGATAGTCGAATCAGTAGCAAAGTGTCTGTTTTTTTACCCAAAGGTGGCAGCCCTATTTAAAACCCTGTTGTATATCTTCTATAAAACTTGGGTTAAGAATGTACTGGTTCTTCAAGTGGTTAAAACTTTCATGCCCAAGGGTGCTGTCTATTATAACCGTAAACTGCATTTGTGTCAAAAATCTATAGAAGACGAAGAATGGTTTCTATATATAAATTTGTATTTTTGTGTTTCATATGTATGATATTCATACTAGAGCTGTATGAAGGAAAGAAGGACAAAGGGATTTGGGTGCCAAAGAGGGACACTTGGGTGGCACGTGATTCAATTGCAGCTAAGAATATTTGTATGTGTGTGTATTTTTATTTATTTAGCATTAACGGATGTACTTAAAGTATAAGGATGGGAAGGATGGGGAGATACCATGGGAAGGTACAATAAGTGCAGTCATGTAATATATACAGGAGTCATACCGACTTTATGATCAGGTATGATAGTAGTAATGAATACATTAGGAAATGAGGTCCCTGTCCTGGAAAGATTTTAGTCCAGGTAGTAAGCCTGCCCAAATGAGTTTGCAGCCTGTAATAAAAATGTATCGTTATTGGCTCCATTCTGACAAAAGCAAAGCATACACCCAAGATAACGGACAGATGTCATTAAAAAAAAGCATGTTTTTTGGTAACGCACAATGTAGTATATATTATGCGTAAACCCTCAAGGAGTTAAAGGGAGGTCCAGTCACCGGAAGCTTGCGCTGCTCATACTATAGGGTAGTGAAGCGTAGCATTAATTGTAACGCGCTAAGATCTCTTTTTCTGTTTCTAGTGGAGTCACGACAAGGTCGGTGAATCTCTCCTGGGTTTTAATTAGCCGTCCTCCTTTGGGCGCGTGCGCTGGCTGCACAGCAGTTTCACGATTCAGTTTTGCACTTTGAAGATCACAGCCAGGCACCGCTTGCGTTTGAAACAACTCACTGGTTTCATTGTCTTGGACCACGTTGCCTTGTGGCTCCTCTCGTGTTTATCTGCTGTACTGTTTTCTTCCCTTGCACACTGCAGAGATCACCCACTTGAGCTTTTGGCAGGTGGTTCCTAGAACTTACGTTGTCCTGCGCTGTCCATCACATACGGTATTCTGTAAAGGTTTAAGCGGGTCAACTCAGCACAGTTGGAAATCCTGATATTGCACCAACATGTCTCTTTCTGCTGGGATGTACGAGCTTCTACTAAGCATGCTTCACGGATTCTTGAAATAAAAATGGGGTTTCCTTTAGGAATCAAAAAACTAATTACTAAATGTCCAAACTAATTACTAGTCGTTGCTCTTGATTAGTAGTGCTGCAGTGGTGTGTTTTGATGTGCCATGAGGTCAGGGACAGAGTGATGGTTAGCCTCACCTGCAATTAGCATATACTATGTTTTTTGTCCTTATAATCACTGTCTTAACTGTTATCTAGAAATGAGTAGATTGTTTGGATCATACTAACCTAAGAGAAGTATAAATAAAATATGCTGTAGGGTTGAAGGACAGCACCCACATACCCAGAGCTCGTGCCAACGTTTTCACCTCTGCCGTGTCTTGAGCAGCTGTGCCCCTTTACCCACACTTGCTCGGTGTAACCATTATTTTCACCACTTTTGTCTCGAGCCTTTCTGATATTAGTCCTTCACTTCACAACTGCACAACTTGACTGGTAATACTTAACACTGCTGTGGCTGTGATGTTATGAGAAGCTGGTGACTTGTGATGGGTGGCTGTAGCTACGACGGCTGGCATATTCCAGGAACACGTATTTAAGTCTGACAGAACGGCTGCTCTTTGGACTTTAAAGTTTAGTGAGGCGCTCAGCACATTTTCTCTGCTTCATCAAGCCTTGAAAATGTGTCAGAAGTATTTCGCAGATTTCCGGTACGAGGAAGGAGGAGTGAGTGGGATTACACAATTAGCGAAGAGACAGAGAAAAGCATCCATACCAGGCTATGTGTCAGAAATTATCAGTACCACTTTCACAGATCACAAAATGCTCCATACACCTAACTCCTTCATTAAGTCTCCATGACCTGTGGGCTTTAACCTGCATTAGTGTGTTACAGCTAATGTGTTGTGAAGCTAAAACCCAACTTCCGCATGCAGATTAACACAGTGATTGAAAAATACATTGTGATGGTAGAGCTGGCAGGCATACATACTAACTGCCCCGAATTTCACTGTCGAGTTCTGAAGTTAGTTCTTAAATTGTTAATAAAAAGATGGAATTGAAAGAAGATTTGAATCTAGGACAAATTAAACTATTGTGTGTGTGTGCGGTGAGGGGGGGATCACAGCAGTTAGTGATTGGGGAAAAAATGAGTCAGGTTCAGTGTTAGCAATTGACTGGATTATGTAATTCAAGAAAAGTTTAGGTCTTTCACATGGCTGATAGCAAGTATTATAGGTCCATGAATACTCAAGAATACTACCTTTATGTGGGACTTTGTGTGACTGTAACCACTAGTTGGTTTAAAATGGTCAATAAGGACTCATCAGAGGTAAATATATTCTTTAAGTCATTAGTGTCCAAGAAAGAATTTCAGCTGTGATATAGCAGTGGAAAAGGCAGAATAGAATATGAAGTCTGTAACCCTAAAAAGTGCCCATTCTCTCTAATACTGGAGAAAAGACAACGAGAGGTTGTATTATGTATCAGAATAAAGCTCAATATAACCATGTATGGGAGATGTATGAACAAAGTAGACACTGTGAATGTAGAATGTAAGCCTTAAGTCTCATCATAGATACTGGACTTCTGATTACCTTTTTACAAATGTGTGTGTTGGCCCAAATGTCCTGATATTGGATTTAATGTTAGAACAAAGTAAATTAGTAATTTAGATTGTAAGAAGACACTGGTCCATCAAGTTCAATCTTTCTGTTATAGGCATAAAGCCCAATTGAAGCAATTTCCAATTGTGTTTCAAAAATCCTTCTTGACTCCAAATGGCAATCTGATTTTAATTGCTTTAAGTGAAGATTCCTTTCCTTAAGTCTGAATGGATGACCTCTTGTTCTTTGCATGGTCTTATTAATGAACAGGTAATGAACAGGTTGTAGTAGTACCGTATTTGCTCGATTATAAGACGACCCTGATTATAAGACGACCCCCCAAATCTGAATATTAATTTAGGAAAAAAAGAAAAAGCCTTAATATAAGACGACCCTATAGGAAAAAAGTTTTACTAGTAAATGTTAATTCATCTAAACTATTTTTTAATAAAAGCTATGATTGAGAAAAATATTTTGGTTTTATTTCCTTCTATTTTCCAACCTGCCCCCCCCAGTAATGCACATCTGCCCCTGAAATGCCTTATAACCCCTATATGCCACTGTGCCCCATGATATGCCTTTTAACCCTATATGCCACTGTGCCCGATGATATGCCTTTTAACCCTATATGCCACTGTGCCCCATGATATGCCTTTTAACCCTATATGCCACTGTGCCCGATGATATGCCTTTTAACCCTATATGCCACTGTGCCCCATGATATGCCTTTTAACCCTATATGCCACTGTGCCCGATGATATGCCTTTTGACCTCCTATGTGCCACTCTGCCTCCAGAAATGCCTTATACCACTATATGCCCTATATGCGATTTGCGGTGCCGCACCGGTGCAGGGAACTCTGATCTCTGACAGCCGGGGAAGGTCTGCGCGATGGACGCAGACAACCCCCGCTGCTAGCCACACCTCCTTCCAGCTGCAGCGTAAGTTGTCTACACGAATCGCGTGGACATCTACACGCTGCCCCGGCTACACACCGGGGACTCAGAAGCATCGGTAAGTGGGGCGGGAGACAGGAGGATCCAGGTCCCCTGGATCTTAGTCGTCTCATAGTCAGACCTATTCTGATTATAAGACGACCCCGATTATAAGACAAGGGTTATTTTTCAGAGCATTTGCTCTGAAAAAAACCTCGTCTTATAATCGAGCAAATACGGTAATAGTATTGCCATGGATTTGGACAGATGGTTGCATAGGTATTCTATGCAGTTTATCTTAACTATTTTATATACTGTGCCTGCATTACCATATAGATATATAAAAGCGTGTGTTTTTCTAGTCATGCAGCAATGCAATCCAATTCCTTTGTTAATCCTTTCATTTTCTTATGTTTTTTTACCTTTTGAATTTTATCTTTTATGAAACTTTTTTCAATTTTACACCTCCTTTTCTTTTTCATCTACACCATCCCTCTCTTGATTCCTTTTTTAACATCCTACTATTGTTTTGCCTTACGTGTACCCCCAGGTTAGTAATCGATGTCCCAGACCGTTATCAGAATGTGAAAGGGCATCTCCCCCACTTTTTCAAATGTTCCTTTTATTTTTGTACATTTACCTTAAAATCAGCTGCCATATCATGCTTTCCAGAATTCCGATGTTCAGTAGAACAAAGTATGTATAATTTCAGTGCCACAGAGGTGAATAATAGTGTATTCAACACTCTGGAACTCAGAAGATTAAAGCTCCTGTGCCATGTGGATCGGATTTTGATTTCTACTGTGATGCTCAGCCAGTAGCTGCTAAGGTAGATGGAAGCTCTGTTTTTAGCAGCCCTGTCCTATTATTTACTATTGGCTTATACTTTTTTAGACGTCGTATGCCCCAAGTATCCATTTTTCTGCAATATGTGATGGATAGTTTGTTTTTAACATTATTTATGTGGCTTTTCCGCTCAGTGGTACCTTTTCGTGATTTATGGATGTTAAAAGGTCAAAGAAATTAAAGTCAATACTTGATTTGAAAGATCCGGCAGCATGCTCTCAACTTTTCTTTTTTTTTAAGTAGACACCATTCCCCAGATGAAAAGCACAGTGTCTGCGGAGGCGCCAATTCCCTAGATGAAAATCACAGTGTCGACGGAGTTGCTTGTCACCTATCGCTCCAGTTCATTTGCTCATCTATTGCTCTCTCGTTTAGCTCACAGCATGCAAGGAAGATCTTTCTCTTGAGCGAACGCTACGGGTATTCTTTCTGACCATGTTTTGTTATGAGAAGCAAAATATTGATTGCGGAAGCTTGGGAGAGCACAAACAGAACGAATTGCTAATGCATTCGAGTCTTGTTCCGTACAAGCAGTGTCGAGAAGCGAATGTGCCCGCAGAAAACTGAAGAATCGACACAAACGCTTTGTGAATGTTTAATCACTTAGAAATCTTTTTATTTATTTTTTTTTGCACCATCCAACAAGCTTTTTTTATTGTGCATGGAAACCGATAGGCCCAAAGCAGAGCTCCCTCTCATTATGTCTGTAAGCTGGTTTATTTTCTTTTGAAGCAAACTGCATAGGATTCAGTGCAGCATGAAAGTTAGACTTTACTGCCGATGGCGCAGGTGAGATCCTCGAGAAGCTCGAATAGTCCCTCTCAATACCTTTTTAGGATTTTATATTCAAAAAGCTTTTGAAAAATGGCTTTATATGTATTAAGATGGACATTCTCATCCCATCTTGCAGGAGAAACTTGGCTGCCTTGGTTTTTTAATGACACTTGGTTATATCAGTGAGATGTACTACAGTACTTCATCAGGAGTACTCCTCTACTCCTCCGCTTACCTACAAACCCAATGGTTTGGTGAATAATACGCAAAGAACTGTAGACGGAAACACCATAAATAGCACACAGTATATTTTTTTTACAATAATACAGACGTATGAAGAAGATAGAAATCAGTAGAAGGCAATTTAAATGTTTTTTTTTAATCATTTAACTATCCTGAGCATATAGGGGAATTTTGATATACCAGTCGCAGGCCTTTATGAGACTGAAATCGCAACTTCACTTGTCCACTCACACGTCGTTCTCAGGATAAATTCACAGGGTCTTAGTGCATAGACACCACAGGGAATGCAAAGCCACACAATTTAGTGGTGTGGGTGACACAGGTCCACATCACTAGATAAATCTGGAGGAACACCGGGCGACAGTCTATTAGGTAGTGGTTAATCTAAATCCCTGCTCAAGGAACCATATTTTGGTGCCTTGGAATAACCATATTCCCCGATCCCAAAAATCCATATAATGCATAATATGGAAAACCTTTTCTTCTTTATTTTTTTCATTTTTTAAAAATCACGTACTATGTCACGTTGCTCTGAGCAGTGGAAATGTTAATCTTTTCATTAAACGCCTGCTAATAATAAGCTGTAGAGACTTTACTGGCATGCTTTGTGCCTTGTTCCGCACATCTAATTTACTGTGCATATATTTTCGCATATGGAGTCTCGGGCAGGAAGCAATGCGAAGCAGTCACGTAGTGCTGAACGTTAAATTACAGCTGCTCATGTGAAATTATCAAGATCTATTGATGCATCCCCAAAGCAGCGAAGAGGATGCTGTTACTAGCACTTTGTTGGATCTCCTGGCTGTAGATTTCTCTATAAATGAGGCAATGTAACAGACTAGCTTTGCCTAATTCGTGTAAACGTTGGTTGGCCATTTAATCTGGATTAATTCCATGATAGATAAAGTATTAACTGCTATAGGGCAAAAAAAAATACTATACGTCAGGTGACCTGTTGATTTGCCTTAATGTTGACAGTTGATGTTAACAGTATATGTATATGCAGAACTGGAGGAATTAGATGAGCCACAGCTACTAAAATCTTACTGCTGGCACCTAACATTTTGGGCAAAAGTCTGTCAATTGCCATGGACACTTTCTATCTATGTATTCTAAAACAAAATCAAGGTGCGTCCTAGAATTTTCTTTCTGGATTGTAAATGTTACATAGATTGGTAAGGTCCTTTGTATATTCTTGTTGGTCCATTGAAAAAACATTGCAAAACCTTTTCCGGATCTGAACATTTATTGAAATGGTATGAATCACAAACTAAGCTTGTGGTCTAACAGCAGGAGTAGATTACTGTGAGATCAAACATGAGACTTGATTTCCTAGATCCAGCAAATGTCGCCCCCTGTGGTCATGGGCAGAATGCTGAATGGAAACAGGATGGACAGTCCCTATTTAAAAAAAAATCATCTGTCCTCTTCTCTGTACTGGTGTATCTTCTAGGTGCTCATGTTTTCTGGGTATAAGTGGATTGCAGTGTTTTACAGCCTTAAAAATTACAATAATGTTTATATAAACAGCAGGAAATGCCTTCCTTGTAATCCTCTCACTGAATTGTAAAAAATCCACTTAATTGAAGTCCTGTCCACGCCACTCACCCGTATGATAAATAGTATTTCTCTTGGGCCATTTGGAGTGTCCTCAAGCTGGAATATCCACCAATTGGGACCACTTTACAGCCCTTGAGGACTAGAGTTGCACCACTGACTCATGCTGTTGCAGCTTGAGGGTATGTAGCATCAGTGGTCACACGTCAGTACAAACTGGAGACCAATGTTGCACAATACCCTTAGGCTCCTGGGGCCAATATTAGTTTGCAATGAAGTGACTGTACCTCTGACGGCATCACATTACTGACGCTAATTTGAATTTTGAATTTGTGCGGACCATGATTTATGAGATCAATTTTGGTTCAGTGATCGAAATCTTAAAGGATAAAGGCACGACCAGGTCTATTTTTTACTAAAATTTCCTATAGCAAAGCAAGAGGTGCCCACAATGGCAGCGGTGAGTATAACACTATATAAACAGCCATTGCCAACTGGTAGAAAATGGAAAAGAGAACTGTGTTCCCATTTCCATCATCATATGCTTTGGATCGGGTGTCTGCAACATTTCCTTCGAGAGTGGAAGATTATCAAAGAATATTGCATCAATTACTAAATGCCATTTGGCATTAACTTGCACTCCAGCCATCATATGCACTTAGTGTTTTAGATAGCTGAGATTTCTAAATTTCCATTGTATCCCTTTCTGTAAATATGCATTTGCTTGCCCCCCAGCTATTTGCAGTGCAAGAAGTGTGTTTTTATATATTACCGTAGGTATGTATTACTTTGTAAAGCATTAAAACCATTAAAACAAAATTTGAACAGAAATCAACAGAGCCCTCTTTAATGAGGTCTGCGAAGAATACGGCATCCTAATTGTTAACCAAATCGCAGATCTGTTTACAGGCTGTGACACCAGCACATAAGCCTGGCCCAAGCCTTTGCTTGTTTGTAATACAGGCAGAACGGCTACAGAGCAGAGTGAGCCACCTTTAGCATTGTCCCAAAACCCCTCATGAGCACAATTTTCACTGCAAGCATTCTATCTCCCCTGGTAGGCAATGAAATACCCATCAGAAATCTCGTTATTAAAACCTATTCTTTTTTATTATTGTTCTCTATTTACTAAGTGCTAATATATTATCCAGTGCTGTACAATTTAAAAATGGGAAGGAGTTAACAAATGCATAGCAAATATACATTTATTCGTACAGATACAAGAGGAGCTGAGGACCCTGCCAGTGAGTGTCCTATCTACTCTTAGTTCCTGGCAAGAATGTTGGGCTTATGAAGGCCCTGCTCATGAGCTGACAATCTAAAAGGAATTATATGGGTAATTAAGAGAAAGGGATGGGTAAACCCTACCACTCATTCTCCACCCCTCACTAAAGTTGACAATGCCACGCAAGTAGTTGCTTTGGGCAAAAGACCTTATGCAGGAATGCCATAATTTTATTGTGCTAAAGTCTTTTTATGTAAAACAAATATCTTACATTGTATTTGGCTTTTGTGTTTCTTTATAATTGAATCGATACCTTTGGCTTAGTGAGAAATGTATGTTGGAGTAGGGGCTGTTGCTTTGCTTCACATTGGGAATTTGGTTGTCCTCAAAGCGAAACATCTAGCTAACGGTTCCCTGATGGTAAGCTCACCCTCTAATGTTCTCCTCACCGTGACTGTTACCTAGCCAAATGCTGGCTAAGGATTGTGGTATATCTAGTTCAGAAACAGCTGGGGAACTACTTGGTATTTATTATAGTTAGTATTATGTATTGATAGAGCCTCGTCAATTTATATTTACCGCAGTATGAGGTTTGACTCAAATCAGTTATATTGTATATATTTTTGATGATGTCTGCATACATCCCCACAGTGTAGGCATATGTTGTCCAGGAGACTCGGGGCCCGTTCACTAATGTTTAAGTTGTGTTATCATGTTTGGCTGTTGAGTCTGTCAGTTGAGTTGGTAATGCAAGCCTAAGGTCCAGTCTCTTGTTTGAGTATATTGGTCAAGTCGGTCACATGAATAAACAGTCTTGTTGGCCGTCAAGTCTTTCAGTCCTATCCTACTCATTCTACAAGAGAGTGAACATGCAGCCACGTATATAGAGCTCCTGGCCGCACATGCGTCATTTATGGACTGTGGGCCTTAAAGTTCTAAGGACGATTTTAACCTCTCCAGTCTGATGCCGGACCTTAAGCATTAAGCAGCTAGGCCGTTATTTGTCAAAATAACACACATGGAATATTTAAAGGATAAAAAAGTCCAGGACAACACTATCCTTAGAAGGTGTACTGTCACAAAAGGGTTTGGTGAATGTCACCGTCTAAGAAAAAGGGCAGTATAAAGGACAGAGGAGAGTGAGATAACTGTGAAGGATACAGGAAAGACCAACAATGGTAGATAGAAAAGGCAGGCTGTATAAGAGAGGATATCTGTGTAGGTCCTTTTATTTTATGTCTACAGATTTCCTTGACTCCTCGTCTCCGAGAATAAGGATTAAAGGGTTGCCACAATTAACCCTTCTCATACCATACGTGTCTTACCCACCTTCCGGCAAGGAAAGAGTTAGCATTCCTAAGCAAAGAGGCAGACGTCTTCTTGCGATACTGGAAAGATCTAGTTTTAAAAAAGTAGTGGGAAATGTATTCAATTAGGAACTGCTCATGTGAGACAAGTGTAATTTAAATACGGAATAGAGCAGATCTAATTGTGCCTCCATCGCAGATATAAAATCGGATGGGCTAGGTGGACAGAATGTCTTTTTACCTGCCTACAATTTCTTCGTTTCTAATGGCCTGACTAGATCGCTGACATTTGTATTTTTATCACCTCTGTTCCAAAATAACAAGCAGATAACATCACAATAAAGCATATACATTTTTCTGCTGTAGCCTTGTGCTTTAACAGCATCTGAATGCAAATGAACATTTATCTTCTTGAAAGGTATTTGATCAGTTTTTGTTAATAAGGGAAATTAATGATATAGTTTGGCACGGGTTAAAAGTGATTCTTGGTAAAGTGGTCACCAAAAAACTCAAGTAAAAAGTTACAGACCTCTACATTAATTGTACCAGCATATTTTAAATATGTATATTTACATTTGTGTACTTTACTTAACTATGTGTGCCCCTTTTCACATCCTAAAAAAGACCCCAAGCATCCACAAAGCAAAATAGGCGCCTGCTTTGGGACTTGTCAAAGTAAAGGGTCCTACCATAGACCATCCCGGGTTAACCCTCTGTTTTCCCCTGTTAGCTAGGACAGCTATTATCGTGAATTTGAAACCCTGGGTGTCAGCCGAGTTACATCTGAGAAACAGGTAACAGGCATTCTGAATACAGAGTGCTCTGCAGCTTGCTCTCATTTCATCTCTTTAAACATTTATTCAGAATATTAATTTTTAAACGTACATACTGCTTTTGAACAGAAAACCCGGCAGCTGCTTAAAATTTTTTAATAAAAATACTGCACCTTATTCACCAAATATGAGACCGAGTGTGCCATGGTATAATGAGAAACACGCTCATCAACCGGGACATGCACCACAAAGAAACAATGCATGTAAGATGCTTCGGTATATGTTCCCCATGTCTTCTGACCTAGTAGAGTGCTGTAGAACCTTTATTGTCTAGACTCTCTTGAAGAAAGCCCAGTGAGCTGCATGGAACTCAGTGCCTTCAGTTGTGAAACTGGGAACATGACGTTAGTATTGAAAACTCTAATGTACGCGTGCCACCCTGGCATGGCGTGGAGCAGCATTAAGCTACATCGGTGTGAATAATTTGATAGGTACATTGCCAAGGAAGAACATCGCTCCTGTTTCACATATTAAGAGAAGAGATCCTGGCCAGTTTAGTGATATGTTTCCTGCTTAGATTCCTCTCCGCTTCTGATATTCCCCATTCTGCTTTAACAAACATCCTTCTCATCCAGCTATCAGTCACGAGATTTATTTTAGCTTATCAAGGTTGCAGAATTGCAGGTTTCACAAGGTCTCGGATATAAAGGGATGCGAAAGGCGAAAGGAATTCTTATTTTTTTTTTGTATTATTGATTCCGAGAAAGCCATACCCAGGGTGACAGAAACAAAGATGCCAGATTAGTCCTTTGTCTGGCTGCTTTGTAAGAAGACTTGCATTTGTGGTTACTGGGCCTTAAATCTATTTGAATGCAAGGTCACATAGGGTGCGGGTTGATGTTATAATAGGAGGGCCCAATACATCGTAGCTAATGCATAAAACACCAGTGACAACATGACAGTGTCTAGCAGACCGATATTGAGCGTACAGATTGACTTCAGCATTTCTAGCTCGCTGGATCTAAATTTCCTCCCTCTGCGTCCGCCGCCTCCTTCGTTTTCCCTCGCGTGGCACAGTAACATTTGATTAAATCACCAAATCTGACTTATGACCAGTAGGTGGGAAAAAAATCCAGATTGAAACAACCACAGCCTTCGTTACGGCACTTTTGAAAGGGGTTCACTGGCATTGTCAAAAATCCTGTTACACAAAGATGAAATATGCCAGTTTGTCCCTCCCTGTTTTACTAATTTGAATCTTTTCAATTATGGACGGCAGAGCAGGAGGACTTCAAGGTCACTTTTATTCACCCTTCAAGTGGATAAATCTTAACAAACATTCCATCACTTCTTGAATTTCAATTATTTGAGTCCAAAACATTTTGAAAGTGCATGTTTACATTAATCAGTGGTGATAAAACAAAATGTACCAGGTCACCTTATTTTGGAAGATCACTCAGTGTTGGACATCATTATGTTCTTGTTCACTGATGTCCCATGCTCATAAAGATCTGATGCATGTTGAGGAGCATTAATCTATAACCTGGTCATCTATACCACTTATCTTCCTTTTGTGAGAGAGGGGAACACATGGTCCTCTGGCTGTTATAGTGTCCCCTGGCATGGATCCGCTGGGACATTCGGCACTTTGAGTGGTGCGCGGGGGCACATCTTTTTCTCACTGTGCACGTATAGCACCTGCACCCTTTAGTTTTTTTGGTTTCAGTGCACATGTGATTTTTTTATTTTGAATGAGTTAAGCACCATTAGGTTGCTGAGTCCCTGAAGACTATGTCTGGTATTGGTGGATGGAGTGGTATTGTGCCTTCTGGCCCCCACACTCCCTTGAAGGAGACCCTAGAAAATCAGTCCCCCTCAAGGCTTAAGCCTGGGTGGGAAAGTAGGGGCCTGCATATTCCTTTGGAACTCAGCTCCACTGTGGCCCTATCACAGTTTGGATCGCCGACCACCTTGTTTTCACTGGCACTGCATTAGACGACAAAGAGCACGATTCTCGGGCTCTCCAAAAAAAAAATCCATAAGATGGTCATGAGGACAATTTATTGATATTCTTCTACATACAACCCTTGCAACCATGTTCCTAGAAGTAATTGTTGGTAGTATATGAGGAGCTCCATGTTCAAAAAACTTAAGGTTCCTCCATAGCTTCCCCTACTGCTTTTTGCTGTCAGCACAGAGGATAATCCGCTAGTGGTCTAGTTGAGTAGTGGGCAATCTGACCATGGTCAATAGGAGCAGAGGCATGAACCCCACTTCCTACTCTGAATCTCCAGAAATGCAACCCTCTCCTGTGCGATGTAGTCAGTGGAAGAAGTTACTTATGGGACACACTATGGGCATTTATTGGGGAAAGAGGAATAGAAAGCAAGAAGAATCTGTGGAAAGAAACTAAAAAAACAGAAGAGTAATATACAATGGTGGATATTATGGTTATGAAAGGCATTTAAAGCATTAGCAAGGAAGAAATACGAGGTTTAATAAGGTGTTTAATAAGGGTAGATAAAGGTTTATAGTAATATTCCCATTCCATGTCAATTTCTGTATAGGATACATATTGCTGGATTGGTCCCACAAATAGCATGAACTGTAGATGATGGTGATACCAACTTATTCGCAGTATAAGATTATATAAGCTTTTTAAGACCTTAGAGGTCTTTTAAGACTAATGCACCACTGATATCTACTGACTTGTCGCCATGTTCTTCCTGGTGTCATCTGACAATTGTGGTGAACTTATCAGAATCCTTCTGCATCACAGGCACATTTATCGCTTTACAATCGATTTAAGCTTGGTGAATTTTCTCCACGAAACAAACTAAACTCCAAGCGTGAATAAACCCCAGCTTGCATAGTCTTTACACTTCACAGCTTAGAGCAAATTTGCCAAGTTTTAATTGCCGGGCCCTGTACCGTTTGAGCGAGTGGGTTTTTTTCTGTTAAAGGACAAAGACGTATAAGTGGTCTTATCATCAACACAACCACAGAATGGTCCAAATCAGCATGAACTGATTGATTGCCATGGTGATAAAACCACTTTTAAAATTTTAAATTGCCTTTTTATAAAATAGCCTACACTGAGCACTTAATGACTGAATCCCATATTAGCTTTGCTAGTGCATGTGGGCCAACAAAAAGCATTATAAACTTGCTCCAGGCTATCTGTGCACTATATTTTTACAATCGCCGTACAGTATTATAGAATGAGAGTCTGTGCATCGATGATCCCTGGCAGCAAGCCTTTTTTAGAAAATGAAAAAAGCATCTTATCTCACCTTTTCATGGACAATAACAAACAAAACATGTTCCTTGGCCTCATCACCTTATTTTACTCCCATTTTTTTATACTTCATTCAACGTTCGACTGCTGATACTATTGCGGCCATTTGGCACCAAAAGTATTAAGATGCTAGGAAGTAAATGTCTAAGCGCTTGATGAGTGGCTCTGGCGAACTCAACAGGCTAACTGATTAAGCATTTCATTTTTTCCCTATGTGCAAATACACTCCACAATTAGCACAGGTTATCAGTGGTTCTCAATCTTACTAATGCCGCAACCCTTTAACCCCTTAAGGACAATAGGGGTTTTTACTCGTAGTATATTGCGGGACAATGGCTCTTTTAACATTTTTCAGTGTTGCTGTTTAGCTGTGATTTTCTTCTTTCTCATTTCGTGCTCCCACACATATTATATATTGTTTTTTTCAGGACAAACAGGACTTTCTTTAGATACCATTATTTTTATCATACCATCTAATTTACTATACAAAAAATGATAAAATATGGTGATTTTTTGTTAAAAAATTACTTTCTCTCACTTTTTAAACAAAAAACTTTTACTCATCTGCAAAAACTAATGATAAAACCTGCTACATAGATTCTACTATTTGTCCTGAGTTTAGAAATACCCAATGTTTTTATGTTTTTTTGCTTTTTTCTGCACGTTTTGGGGCAATAAGTACAGGTAGCGTTTTGCTATTTCAAAACAATTTTTCCCCAAAGTTAGTCATTCTGCCCCATGTGCCATTTCGGGTATCTTTGAAGCCGGCCAATGCAATTGACCCCATCAAACCATATATATTTAAAAACTAGACACCCCAAGGTATTTGAAATGCTGGTATTTTAACCCTTTCCATGAACTAATTCTACCACTAGCCTTTGTCAAACTTTATGGTAGTAATTTTTTTTTGTATTTTATTCACACACGTTGTACTTCAGATATAAATTTACCGCTCCTGGTATATGTCCCTGTCAAACACCCCCCCCAATATGTGTTCAGTAACATCTCCTGAGCACAGTGATACCCCACATGCAGGGGTTTGTTGGGTTATTTGGGAGGCAAAAGGCCACCTTTGTGAGGTGTGTATTTTTTTACATGTAACTATATATATATATATATATATATATATATATATATTTTTTTTTATTTTTTTTTTAATTTTTTTTTTAATTTAAATTTTTTTTTTATTTTTTTTTTTACAATACACTGAGGCTGTGTAGCCCCCTCTGAGGCTACACAACCTCAGTGTATAGTTAAAAAACGTCATTGCCTCAATGAAGAGGCAGGCTGGAATGGGGGGTGAGTGATTGACAGACCAGGTCACTGGTCTGTGGTTTAACCCACCGATCGCCGTGATTCACTGTGAATCACGGGGATCGGGAAGTTGTGAAGCCCCCCCCCCCGGAGCATTGCAGGCTTGCCTCAATGAAGAGGCAGCCTGGAATGCCCCTCACCCGATTTGCATCGGGTTCGGGGGGGGGGGGTTGACAGACCAGTGATTTCAGTCACTGGTCTGTCGTTTAACCCACCGATCGCCGTGATTCACTGTGAATCACGGCAATCGGGGGGGTTGTGAAGCCCCCTCTGGGGCATTGCAGGCTTCCCTCAACAAAGAGGGAGTCTGGAATGCCCTTCACCAGATTTGCATCTGGTTCGGGGGGGGGGGGGCGTGATTGACAGACCAGTGATATGAATCGCTGGTCTGTCGTTTAACCCACCGATCACCGTGATTCACGGTGAATCACAGCGATCGGGAGGTTGTGAAGCCCCCTCTGGGGCATTGCAGGCATGCCTCAATGTAGAAGCAGCCTGGAATGCCTCTTACCCGATTTGAATCGGGCTCGGGGGCGTGTTTAACAGACCGGTGATTTGCATCGCCGGTCTGTTGTTGAAACCGCCGATCTCCGTGAATTGCGGAGATCGTAGGGTTGCAAAAGTTTTTTTTTTGGTTTGCCTGGATAGCCTCACTTGTGAGGCTTCCAGGAAAACCGCGATGCCGCCGATCGCGGCGAAAACGCCGCGGTAAACGGCAAATAACGTTACCACGTACATGTACGGGCATTGTCGTTATCGCGTTGCACGGCAACCCCGTACATGTACGTGGATTGTCGTTAAGGGGTTAATAGAGTTCCTCGTGTTGTGGTGACCCCCAACTATAAAATTATGTAATTATATATATTGTGAAATATGCGTTTTCCGATGGTCTTAGGCGACCCCTGTGAAAGGGTCGTTCGACCCCCAAAGGGGTTGCGACCCACAGGTTGAGAACCGCTGCCTTATATGCTCGAAGACCACTGCTTTTATGTGTGTTGTGTACGCACACCGATACCAGAAAATTGTCTTGGCTGGCACAGTATGAGAGTCAAAAACAAATGCGAATTGTGCCATTTTCTCATGGATGTCTTGTTGTAATTGCCCACGATAGAGGCGGCAGAGCACGTTCGTAGTGCAGGGAGCTGTTGTTCGTCGGTAATAGATGGTCTGAGCCGGGGCTCAGCTGTTGCTTAATGATTGCATCTTGTATTATGCATACCCTGGTGAGCTAAACATAGTTACAGTTCGCTGACACGAACAGAGAGATCCGTTCTTTTGTGGAATTAAAACTCCCCACCTTGTAACACACACCCACACTGTTAAAAGAGGTGAGACTGTAGGCCATTTCATACTGGTGTTTTTCCATAAACGTAAGTGTATACTGGTCAAGCTGCTAGGAAAGTTAGCAGCTGGACAAATATCAACATATTATTGTGTTATTGTAAAAAGTAAGTTTAGTCAAATGTTTGTGTGGCTGTGTTTGGCAAATGTTTTTGAAGGATGTCAACTAAGGGCTCGGGGTCTGTATTTGACTACTCCTGCAGTAGGACCTAGTGATCAAAGAGTTTAAAGGCCAGCCTTACCTGGGTACTTCAGGATTACAGGGTTCAGGATAGCTGAGCTGGCCTTCCTTCAAATCATGCTGTATATTTACTGCCATTAAAATAGACACTTTTGTTTAATTCTAAACAGGTTTTAGCCTCACAGGCATCATGGGTTTTAACTTCTCTATCCATTCCCCCAGTTCAGCATCAGGGCTACCATCAGGGGGGTACACCCAGTGTATGTGGCCCGGACATCCATGGAGCCCAGCCTCCCTGATCTGTCAAACACCCCCTTGTTGGCCCTACGTATAACTCATGGCTCCTTTACGGACTTCAGGGCCTTGTAGCCCAATTGCAAGCATGGGAGGGCAGTGGACGGAGCATAGGCAAGACAACGAGAGGAGAATGGGGCGCTGGGAAGAGTATGAAGCGGGACAAGGTAAAGATGCTTAACTTTAGATTTGTACTGAGCCCCAAGATATCTGTAGGATGTGTTCAGACAAATAATATACTTGCGGTTCTGCTGGTCAGCAATATGGGAAAATTATGTGTCCGGAAAAACATGGCTGACGTGGTGAGCCTAATTCCTCCCTATACTCCGCCTTTTACATTTTCCTCTCTTCTGTGCAATGGTCATCACTGGCTTCAGCATGGGAACAAATGGGCATGGGCAACATACAGAAGCATTAACCTTAAGTAAGCTAACCTCTATATTCTGATGATGGTCTATTTTGATTAGGCCACTGGTTATTAAATCAGTTGTGATGGATGTTCCTAAACCACTTATCGTTAAACATTGTCACAAGGATCACAGTGATAGATATAATAATATGTAATGAACCTATTGGGAATGTCTTATAGGGTAAGACTACAGTGTGTTTGAGGCGCTTAGACTATGTGACCTCAGGACTCTGCCCTTTCGCTGTGACCCCCAGAGATATGAGACTTCTATATCCCATGAATCTGGTCACACCCTGAGAAATCCAGAACGATGCTGCGATGTTGTAACAGAGCTCCTGGTGTGTGACATAAAGCTTCATACATTCTTGTCGTAGAGACATGCCGGAAGCAGCTCCCTTGCTGGCATTTACTGAACCAAGACTTGCTTTTAACAGAAAACATGAGGCAATATCTATTCAGTTGCTGTCTACCATTGCTCATTTTTTTCTGCATTGTCTAATTACTACGCTGTCCTTGAATGAGTGTTGAATTAAAAATAAAAATCATTGCGCGCAGAAAGCACTAAAATTACATCCACATGCAATTAATACTTGATGTTTCTTACAGTGTTCCGTCCTTCCACAGTGCCCTTGCTATTGTACAATTGCCTATAACAGCCAACTTTTTTATATTGCTTTCAAATGTCTATGACGAGAAATGATACCCCTACTCAAATAAATGGGCTTTTATTGAATATATATATATATATATATATATATATATATATATATATATATATATATATATATATATATATTGGGAAAGGTGGATTTCACTATAGCTAATGAGTTCCTGTTGGAACCCAGGAGTGAAATGTATGGCAGATATGGTTCAGTCCTAGAGTCTATGGGCCTTCTGATCAAGAACATTCTATTGGTTGCTACAGAGATAACACCACTCATGCAAAAACTGTGCCAAAGTTACATAGAAAAAGAAAAAAGCGAGTCAAAACTGAGTCAAAAGATTTTTACATGACAGAAAATGAAAACACAAGGTTGCCTGTCCCTACTGTATTTAGAAATGCAGAATGTGGTATTGATAATGGAATAAATTATGATAATTATATAAAAAAAAAACAACCCAGTTGCTACAAGTGGAAGTTCTGCGGACGTAGGCAATGCACAGGGCCCCAGGAGAGGACAGGATCTTCTAGTCAGCTTTTTCCATGTTGCTAGGTACAAGAATGAAATGTTGTGGTTTTTCTACATTGTGGACCCTAATGACTAAGATGCCAGGACGCATCGCATGAATTCAAGATTAACCAGGGGTGTTCAGATTTGAGACTGGTGTTCCAATTTATTCCTTCAGTTTCCCATTTCCCTCCGACAATAATATCGATCTAAAGCATGAGCCTAATAATATTATATGCAGTGTGCACGTGCGTTAAATAAACAGGGGCGACTGGGTGGAACAGTCGTGGCTTTTGTAACTGGACCACGCCATCCTGATATATGCCCCTTTATTGTCCCGTATTTCAATTCAAATGTCAGGGGGTATGTAACACCAAACAGAGATACCCCAAAAAATGGGATTGGCTCAAGGAGACAAGCAAATCCTTTAAAATGAAAGGAGTAAAACAAATAATAGAGCGAGGAGGCTGATGTATTCCAGTACACCCCCACCTACATCTGTGTCCTGCTTGTATTCATTATCTCCTTGCCTGTAAATGTGAAAACCGGGAAGCAAAATTAAATTAGGTAAACTCATTGGAAGAACAGATAAATTACATTTGGCTTGTTTTTTTCTAAAATGCATTGTTATTCAGTTGTAAAAGGTCACACCATGCTATATTTAATGATAATTCATGTGTTTGGAATGAAAGGTGAAATATTCCACCATGGCACCCACTTTAGGCTTGTATTGTTCTGGCTGTTTCAGTTATTTTTTTACTGTCAAGGTTAAATTATTATAAATCCTTTCTGTTTTTATTTCAGATGGTACGTTCCACTATTCACCTTGATATTCCTGATGATGCTCTGTTACCTCCGGATAATCTCCGTTGCAAAGCAGAGGGTAATACAATATTCTTTACTTCTAGCTGAACAGCATGGTGATACTGTACTAAGAATCTAATAACCATTATAAGACATCAAGCAATCTCTATTTATTCATTGGTGTAACCCTTCAAGTTGTTGAACAAAGGGTTTAAAGTGGAGCAGTGGCCATCGCAGCTTCTACCATAACTAAATGAATTTATTGGAACTAACTTATCGCTTGTGCTTTTTTTGTTTGTCATATAAAAGCCATATAAACAGTCACCTTATAGGCAATGAGATCTGTTAGATGCTATATATATATATATAAAATGTATATAGTATACTTATACTTATACATTGCCTATTTTAATCTGTAAACATTATTTTATCGGTTTATTTAGCTTACAGATCTGGGAAATGTAACATTTTGATGAAATAGCTTAATGCTTCCCAGCAGTCCACATGTATTTGATGGTTTTAGTCAAACAAGAAGCCTGAAGTAGTAAGATGTGTGCTGTGGGGGTTGATTTCTGAAGAACTAAAATTTCAGAGAAGGGGAAAATATGTTTTAGAAAAATGATTGGTCAGCGTGAAATCCTCATCGCTTCTCAGCCTTTTGGCTAAGATCAAGTGTAGTACCCTATGGGAAGGGGGGAAACACTAGATCCTCTGGCCTTGGGGCCGGGAAAGCATGGAGCCCGAGGTGTTAAATTGCCCTGGCTGTAATGCTGGAGTCACCGTGTGCAGTATTGCACGCCGCTGCACACGGTGAGCGCACGTTTTCCACTGGGGCCTTCCTGCACCTTCTTCTCCTTGTACCTTCTGATCTTGGAGTTAAGAATTTTATTGTTGAACCTGGCTGGGCCAGAAATGGCCTGCCCTTATTTATTTTTAATTTATACATTCACAACGTTTTTCACGTGTGCCTATTAATTTGTTTTGGATTCCACGGCTTCCTTGACTCACATGCAAGGCCATGTTCACGGTTTTGATTTATGATTTTTGTAGCATGTTTTGGATCACTGTTTTCTTTTGAAGCAGTGAAGCGGGAGTGCCGTGAAGGCAAAAGGGGTCTTACCCCTTCTGGGGGGGGGATTTGTCTGGTGTTCCCCTTGTGGGAACCCAGAATCGTATTCTGGGCTTCTGATGCCTCACAGCATGGAACAGCACCAAAGGAGCACGCACCTCGGGCTCCAAAAAAAAAAAAAAAGCAATTTGGGATCCTCAAAAGCATTTTCTGTTGTTCTGTTAACGTCATATTAAATATATCTCTATATATATGACAATGTTACATATAGTTTCTTTTAATATGACAGTATTATGAAATAATTAAACATTTCTATCCGTTTACTTATTATATAATTATATATATATATATATATATATATATATATATATATATATAATAAGTTGGTCTTATACGTTGTATTATATATATATCCTTATTCATTAAGGATATTTTCTAAAATGCTTTATTTTATTATTTTATGCATATTACACATTTCCAGTTTGGCATATTTAGGTGAATTAACCCCCCCCCCAGCTTTGAAGCACAGCAGTTTGACTTCACTTTGAGATCTATTCACTAAATCTATTTACTAACTTGGCACTCACATTTGCAGTTGCATAACACTTGACATCAACTTGACTGCAGGAGATATCAGCGAATTCTAAGATGGCTGTTAGTTGCTCAGAGAATGTTTATCTGCTCCCATACACCAGCTGCCCAAGTGGTTAGACTTCCATTACAGTAAATGAGCAATGATATGCATCTTCTAACCACTAATATATAACATATCTATATATCAGCACCTCCAGCATAAGGAACAATAGACACCAAGTTGCAGCCAGACATTCTAAACAACAACTGAGCACCTTGTGAAAGGTGCCAGTTGTTTAAATAGTTTCAGCCCTGCCAACACACGCTTACACTCACACATGCTAACATCATACAACATATACACACACAATTAAACATATATACACACATACTCACTCAACTCTCACCCTCTCCGGTTATCCATGCAGCTCACATAATTATCCATATACTTCATCTTATATGATTTTGCTGGACTCCTCGGTTACGGGGTGCCATGCACCCTATTTAGTGTGCCCTGACACTCCCATGCAACCAGTAGCCATTTTAAAATTTTGTTTTATGCATCACATTTTTAATTTTGGTAATTGGTAGCTTTCCCTGGGCCACAAATTAGTGCTGGAGAGATTCATTAGATCCTTTTTTAAATTCGGCTTGCACTTCGACTACAGCTTCTACACAAAAATATTCCCAAAAATCAGTCCAGCTATCGCCCCTGGAACGGCTGGTTCAGTTTAAAATGTAAGAATTTATTGGTTTGTCAGTACGTAGAAGGAAACCCCATTTAAAGTTGAAATGACAGTTAGAGGGACATAATGTATGGTTTTGTTTTTTCTTTTATGTACAAGAAGCTGTGTTATTTTATGTCATCAAACTTTTTATCGTAGAACCTCTCTCTTGTCTTGACTCCAAGCTGTACTTGTTAGAACTACATTAAATGCTGTTGTAAGTCATATACAATACACTTACCATTATAGCAAATCCAGTTATGAATCAATGTCTCCAGTTTGGTTTCAGGGAGATCATCTCCTGGTGCTCAGTAAGAGTCTGGTGTGACCTAGTGGTTTTAGTGGCCTAATAACAAATGGGAGGAGGCATGCAACCACACTGTTCTTTTCACCTCTTACCATAGAGTGTACTGAACTGTCCCCTCGATTTAGCTACCTTTTCAGTATATGAAGGTGTTAGTATAGTGGCGTATTAAAAAGTATGAACCTTAGGAGCACGTGTCAATAAAATCATCAAGCAATGTCAATCTTCGTTTGAGTTTTGAGAATGATTTTCAATATCCCCTGTGTTTTTCCCCGCAACATAGTTGCAGTCACTAGTATCTTCTGTTGAATAGGTGATTGATAACATTTAACGTTGTTATGATATATCAATTATGGCAAATGGTTGCAGCACCCTGTATATGCAAGTTATGTACCTTTTACTTAAGTTGTGAAATTCTAGACTAGATGGGCTTGGTCCTAATTTTGTCTAATGTCTAGGTCTGGGGGCAGTAGAACCCTGTTCGCCATTCAAACCTCAGAACCTGGTGTCTCCTGCAGCACCATATTCTGGATCTCTGATAATCACTTTATTTTGAGGTTCTAGGCTGTAGCTTGGACAATACCCCTCATCCCCTGGTTATACTTTGGCATCTCTGTGCTGTTTGTGCTATCGTTTGTGCTACTGCTGTGGTATAATCACTGCAATTTAAGTAAGTTCCTTTGCAGAATCCTGGCCACCCACTGCATAAATATTTCAAGCAGAGTCCTCCTGGAACAGACAGATGCAACGGTTATCTTGAGGAACAGACTAGTGCCGTAGAAATGTTACTTCAGCTGAAACATATGATAGAAATCCCCTTTGGTGGATTGTTAATGAAGTCTTAGGAGGAATTTCAGGTTCATTTCGGATAGGAGATTTTTCGGATAAAGGACAACCTGTATCACATTATTATTATGAAAATCACAGCAGACAAAAGTGTTAAAAAGCCCAAATATGTACCTGGGGAACAGACCCCCGATCCCCAACTTCACAAGCAACATGTCTGACAGAGCCATCTTTGCTCCCAAACAGCATGTCTGTGCCATATGGTCCCTCAAGCAGCTTGTTTGTGTCATCTGGCCCCTCCTCTCTGTGCCTCCAAAACAGCCTGCTTGTGGCATTTGTGCCCCTAAACAGTCTGTCTTTACCATTCTGGCCCCAAACAGCCTCCCTGTGCCATTTCTGCCCCCCAAACAGCCTGCTTGTGGTATTCCCCCCCAGCCTGCCTGTTCCATTCTGCCCCAAACATCTGTCCGTACCATATTTACCCCCCAAAACACTCTTATCTTCATTCCAAGGCATATCAGGAGTGTACAGTCATGTATGAAGTTTATGACTCAGATTTGCACATTTATATCTTGGAATGTCCAGGGTCTAAATGATAGCTTTACAAGGTTCATGGCGTTGTGCTACTGCAAAAATTTGATCTGAAAACAATCTAGGCTGTAAAATGTTCCTAATACCCAGAAGTGTGCCTAATTAAACAATGTAACACATTGAGCATATGTGGTGCATATAAGGATACTATTCAGCTTTTTAACAATGTGTGTTACTGGTTATAAAACCATCTAGAAAACTATTTAACAAGTGCGATATTAACAGGTGATCAGAGGCGTTTTGTCGGGGGAGCACATGGTTAAACAAACATCTTTAAAGATTGGGTCATATAAATGATTTGATGCTTAATGAGAATCCTTAAGAGACATTTAAGAAGGTTTTGAATAGCTTCTGATGCAGATCACAGTTAATTAATTCTTGCCATGGGTTAATTTATAACAGGAAAGGATGCTGTCGCAATAGACCTTGTTGTGTTTAAACAGAAATATGGGGTTACTATCAAATAACCAAAAGTTTAATAACTAAATAACATGCATTCATATTAAAGTACTTGGTAGTCTAACCACCTCATCCACCCAATCATATGGTCACGTCTGGGTACTCTTGATTTGCCCTGGAGGCTTCAGTTGTGACAGTTCAATGCTTTGTCTCTGGGACAGTGTTTTGATCTCTCTGTAAGGCTTGGAAGGCATTTACCCCAAAATGCAATTAATTCTACCCTAATCCAGGTATTCTCCTGTTCACAGTGAGGGCAAAATGACAGCGCTTTAGGTGATGTCCTCTCCCTCGATTGGAGAGAACGTCACCACAAGCACAGCCACTTTGGTGGAGGTTCCAGCTGCGTTATGTCCGCAGAGATGCGGCTGATGATAGATTGGTTTTGTCTGATTGGTGGGTCTGGCTTCGTTTTCAGGGATTCAAACAAATCGCTGAATTTACCAAAATCTACAACCTCAATTTCATTTACTTTTTACGCTTTCATTCATAAGAAAACATTGGGTCATTGTACCTGTACACATCTAAATTGTGGCTTTATAGGCAAAATTATCCTATTATTGTAGGCGAAATTCTGATTTACTATTAAGCTTATTTTTTAGATTCCACGTGTATTTTGGGGAAAAAAAAGTCATTACACTATTAGCCTCTGTTAACAGGGCCCTGACTCCATGTATGTTCCTTTAAGGTCTCCGAGTCTGTGAATGAGACTTATTGTTACTGCTTGAACACCTTTAATATTCCGTACCACTGCTCTGTTTACTGCTTTTTTCCCTTTAGTGCTCTGCTATACTTCAGACAAAAAGCTTCACTGACAAAGATTAGCACTTTGAGGTATTGCATTCCAAATCTCAATCATTTTGCTCTTTGAAAGCTGATATCTCTATTAGAGGTGCTTCCCAGAAGATTGCTTCATAAATCCCAGGGTGTGTTAAAAAAAAAATGCAAGAACTAAGGTGGAAAAAAATGTATTTGCTTTTTTTTTTCTTAACACCTCTCCCTTGAAATCATCAAGAGATGGAAATAAAAATTGTAACGCTTGCACGTGTGCACGGCAGCATTTTTTTTTCATCCCCTGAGGTTCAAGCATGGCCGGGAGTGCGAGATGAAAATTCCGCCGCCTGCCAGATTGCGTGTTCTAATCTGTATGTAGAAGCATCCCTAATAGCTGTCATTGGATTTCCTAAGAGGTGCCTGTCGTCGGGAGGAGGTGTGGAGGGGGAGATAAATTAAGTGTTTGCGCTTCATTGCTGCCTATAGGTCGTTGATGGCTGCTGAGTAATGATTTTTCTGTTTCTAATTGGTGGAAAGCCGCATCCCTTAATGGATGAGGGCCTCGCTCGCCTTCCCTCCTCCCTTTGTCTGCGCTTCCGCTGTCTCTTTAATCAATAACCTTAGCTGTGCCCAGTGCTCAGGAGTTTGTGAAAGCTCCTTTGTAATAATGGATTGCCGTGGATTACATAAACCACTACCTCCCGCTGAGTCAGCCCTCTGTCAGGGGCCATTCTTTCCAGCAGTGTTATGGCTTTCTGGAACGGCTGTTAGAGAGCTGCCTGCGGCGACCGTTGCCTGGCTGCTGTTCTGCTGCCCCCATCCTGTGGTTACCGTCATCCTACATACCTCGGGTTTTCCGTGAGGTTTCCGATGCAAATATCACTCCGGCGTCTCTGTCGCAGTTCTAAATGATGGGAATGCGATAACATTATAATACACACATACGTAGCAACGTGTGTGTGTGTATATATATATATAGTAGAAAGAGGAAAGGAGAGGGGGAGAATAAATAGGTAGATATACCGCATATCTCCAAAGTGCTTCTCTGGGACTCAATTCCCTCTTTCCTCTCCTGATGTCCCTTTTTTCTGGGAGCTCAGGATGTATACTGGGTACAAACGTATCACTCTTCTATAGAAACAGCAGGAAATGGATTTAGATATTAACTTGCGTGAATAAAATAAAATTCCTTATTCAGCTACATAAATCGCATTATGTCATAACAAGTCTTGGTAAATTCCCATCCCTTAGCCTCACTCCTAACCACACTAATGAAACAAAAGCGTCTACCCATTGCGAAATGTTTGCATAGCGCAGTATATACGAATTGTATAACGCTTAAAGCGTATTTATAAATAATCAATGTGGCACAGACTTTAATCTAGTTTTCTGCTTTACCAAACCTTCCAATGGTTCAGGGGATGCATTCTTCTTAGAGGGTCTGCTTAGGGGTGTGACTAGAAAGCGCTTTTTGTGGGATTTTGCGACATTTCGTTAGCTATTTATGTAATAGTGTAAGGCATGTAGAAGAAAAATAATATATTTTGCTTACACCGTTTTATGTAGCACCCATTTCATGCTGTTTCTGTAGACAATATTATTACTTATTGATTTATTTACCGTCGACACATTCAGCAGCACCGCAAAATGGGTAGACAGGGCATAACAAGCAGTGTATCACATAACAGTTTGTACGTGCAGAATCAAAAGATGAGGTGGACCCTGCTAAAAAGAGCTTACAATCTAGTGGTGTAGAATATACCATATTCATGTCCGAGAACTCTCTGGGCTGGACACGGAGTCTCTGGGTGAAGCCCTGCTTCCCCTGGTCTCTGGGTCAGTTTCTTCATTCCCTGGGCAGAGGAATGTGGCCACACCCACCCTCTGCTTATATGCAGGCTATTCCACGCCCACTTCCCGATACCTGCCCACATTATCTCTCACAAAATGCACTCTAACCCTGCCCCATGTGTGATTAGCCCCGCACCTGGGAAAAATATGATGTAGTGCACACAGCTTTACAATCAAAATGCTTCTTATGATCATGGGACAGTTTATCATGTTTTCACAATCTTTATATTGCTGTTTATTCATTAAGATACAGACAAAGATTTGTCTACTTTGATACAATCCCACTTGAGCGATGATCTGTAAAAGACCATTATTCATTAAATCACAGCTTCTCCCTTCCGGGTTATAATAATAATTATTATTATTATTAAATGTGAGGTCCTTTGTTAAGCAACAAGGTCATGCTTTATTGAATGTGCGTGGCGATGAAAAAGTCTCACACTGTGCATTTATCCAAGTGCAGTGTCTCAGCTCATCCTCATAATGATAGTGTCAGAGGAGTTGCAAATCTTCAGAAAGAAATAACTAGTTATATTTTAACTCCTTCAGGACTATTTTACACTACATGACAAGAGCAGATTTCCCCTTTTTCAATATGTATTTATTTAGGTCCAATTTCCCTCCTATTTAGCTTACCCCACACAAATATATATTATTCTTTCAGGACAACTAGGGCTTTAATAACCATATCCATACATATTTCAATTTTTGCACTGGTTTTATGACTTTTAATTTGTTTTTTGTGTTTTTTTGAATAGAGAGAATGTTTCTTCTCTCTTTCTTCTCTTTTTACTGTTAATACACTCCCTGCATATTACACATTTTGCAGCCATTCGTTTCTGATCACACCCTATGTGATAACTTACAGGCATTTGTCAGAGACCCTGCAGTAGATGACTGCATCGGGTTGTGGGTCCAGCAGGTCCCACAGGACGCGTCAAAAACCTTTCCGGTGGGGGCAGTTTTTCGGGTGTTGCAGACGGGAGCGGGTGGTCAGACAATGTACCTGCGGGTCCCAGTAATCCCACGCACTCCTGCAGGCTGCCTTCGCGTTGCTCGCACACAGAGTCTCTTCTCTTGTTCCGCCTAGGAACCTAGCGGAGTTTACGTCACGTCACATGACTCTGACAAGAGAAGAGACGCTGTGTGCGAGCAATGCGAAGGCAACCTTGTGGGAGTGCGTGGGAAATCTGCAATTCAGGTAAGGGGGTGGGGGAGTGAGTATATGAATGAGTGTATTAATGTTTGTGAATGATGTTTCCGGGAGCGGGCGGGATTGGACACATATGTTGCGGGAGTGGGCGGGATTAAATAAAAATTCAGGTGGGATTAAGAAAACAGTCCTCGCAGGGCTTTACCCTGCAGGGTCCCCTATCTGTGTTGCTATCACGGGAGGAGAATGCCAGGACCTTAGTTTGGGAATGTAACATTTTAAGTGTATGCTGGAGATGCTGACTCTTGCTGACAAAGGTGAAACCACTCTCTTCTACCTACTCCTTTATTTCTCCCCATTGACCAGATCTGCAAAGTCTGTTGGTAGAGTATAAATAAATGCTAACAATGCTAACTGTTGATAATGTACAGACAGTGTGCCGCATCATCAATATTAATGCTATACATACATGATTTAATTAGTCAATCCATTGCATATCAAATATCACCTATGGTCTAATGTTCTGAATTAGACAACGTAGCCTTTCTAAATGAAACAGAACCTTCTAACGGTCTCTAGAAGGTCTGTTTCTGTTTAATGGATTTGTAGCCCGGGGCTACCAGAAACAGATGCAGTTGCCAGTCCACATCTGGCTAGTAGAGTAGCTAGTGACATAAAGCAGATATTAAATAAAACACCTGCACTGTAATCTTAGGTCATGTGTTCTATTCTTGCTGGTCCCATTTGGGGAATGATTGGGTGTATGGCTCATTAAGAACTGCATTAACTTCTCTTGATGATGTCAGGCTATATTTCATGAATTTAGGGCCCATATCTCAACAGACTTTTACAATCAATTGAGGCTAATATGCGCATGGTTAATGTACAGTGAATGTCTTTCACTTGCTCATTGATGCTCTTCTCCATTGTATATTTGACACAAATTCTGTGGTGTATCTTAATTAAACGTCAAGTGTTAGTAACTTGATAAAGTAGCTGAAATTCTGTAGTTGAAACACACTGCTAGTGAGTCCATCGAGTTGCAGAAAAAACTGCTGACATCTGTCAAGACAATTTTACCTAACGTATATGCCTGTCTCTCTCTATGCTCTTTCTTCTCTCACGCTCTTATCTTCTCTCCTTCACCAGTCTTTCTTCTTACTCTCTACCTCTTTCTTATGTCTTTCCCTAAGCCCCATATCCCTCATCTCTCCTTCTTTCTTCTATCTCTACATATCTTCTCTCTGCCTCTTCTCCTTTTCCTGTTCTTAATTGTATTCTTCTCTCTCCTTCCCCTTTCTTTTCTCTCTCCCTCACTTTATTTCTTCTGTCTCCCTCTTTTCCTCTAGTCCTTCCATATTCTCTCTCTCCCCCTCTTTTTTTCTTCTTCCTCTTTTCCTTTCTTTTTTCTCTCCCTCTTATTTTCTCTTTCCTCTTCCTTTTTCTTCCTCTCCTGACTCTCATTTTGTTTACTTTTTTTCTTCTCTCTCCATCTTCTTTCTTCTGTCTCCCTCTTCTGCCTCTCCCTTTGTGTATTCTCCTCTCCCTTTCTTTTTTCCTTCTGTCTTTCTCTCCTTCCTTGCTTCTTTCTTTCCTTTAGGACACTGGAAATGCCACAGTGTGTATCCAGGTCTAAACATCCCTGTGTTCAAGTTAGCATCTGGGGACATATCTTCTGTTTTCTTTTCTGGCATTGGAGTATTGCACCTTGGTCTTAAAAAAAAAATCTGAGTAGGATATCACTTATGAAGTCAAATCTATGCAATTCACCTTTTTTAAATAAAACCTTACATTGGCTGAAGAGATTGAGGAGGTGGAGCACCATTAGGCTATAAGTGAGTGAGGCTGGGAATCAAAGGATTATTGAGATAGTAATCCCCATTAAAGCACAGTCAGAAATGCAGCATACCAGGCAATAACACAGTGGTACAACTATTCAATTTGGATATATAGATATACACAATTCTAGTTAATTAAAAATATATGCTTATAGAGCATTTAAGGTATACATACAGTTATTTCTTCTCTTAGATCCAGCTGATTTTGAATATTATAGAGGTTGGATAATTCTGTAATTTTCAGTTTTTTTACAGTTTTCGCATTTCTTGTCAAGCAAAGTAAAGTTGTGTTCCCTTGATTTTTAGCAACGAATGGTGTAAAATGATGTATTCGGGAAACAGTAAAATATCCTACACTTTACAGTTGTCTAAATAGGCTTATGGAATTATTGTCCCCTGGGTCAGTGCAAATTCTTCAAACAGGGCCAGTCCAACTAGTTGTACTAGTGCATATTTTAATTGCAAGGGGGTACTGCAGGGGACATGCTGGTCTGACTTTGATGCCTTAGTGTTGCAGTCCTTGGTCTGTTTCCTTTTATTTTCAAGATCTGCCCTGCGTACATCCTTAAAAGTGGAGACAGTGCAATGAATGGTATGTCTCCAACTCTCGCGATTGGAGGCTAGAGCAGACCAATGGCAATGGTCAATGTGACCGGCACTAAGTGATTTCGTCAGAGTCCTTGTACCTCTTCTTTGGTGCTCCCCTGTCACGGTGACCAGTGGCGAGTTCATCATACAGCACAATTTTGGAAGGCGATGATCTTCCATCCTGGAGACATGCCCTGCCCAAAGGGCAACTTTGATGTTGGTGATGAAATAATTTTAATGGATGTTAAGAATTTTGCGGAGACAAAGCAGGAGTCGCAGGTGATGATGATAACCCGTGATTCACAGCTGTACAGGAGAGTAGTCAGTATGGCAACTTTGTACCTCTCTTCAGATGCTTGTTTCTCCAAACTCTCTTATATAGTCTGCCAAACTTTGTCAATCTTGGCGTCTGAGAAGATGGTGCTCCCAAGATAGCTGAACTGATGGACTGTCTTCAGCTCTAATTCTCCAATGGTAATACGAGGGGGATGGTAATCCTCATGAGGTGCCGGCTGATGGAGGACTTCTGTCTTTTTTCATGCTGAAATCTAACCCAAAGAGCTCAGCAGTCTCCATAAATAGGGCATTATTTGCTGTAGGGCTGTCTCATTGTGGAAAACAAGGGAAACGTCGTCAGCAAAGAGCAGCTCTCTGGTGAGTTGGTCCACTGTCTTAGTGTGGGTCCTTAGTCACCCCAGGTTAAATAACCAGCCATCGGTGTGGTATCGGATGTAAAAAGCCGTCCTGCCGTCCTCTTCATCAAGGTCTACAGTAGCCCTTTAAAGCATCAAGCTGAAAAAGATTTTAAAGAGAGTTAGTCCAAGAACGCAGCCTTGTTTTACGCCATTTCCTATTGGGAAGGGTTGTGAGACGTTGTTGTATCTGACATGGCCACGTTGATCTTTGTGTAGCTGAATTATCACATTGAGAAACTTTGGGGGACATCCCAGCATTCCATGATTTGCCACATACCTGCTCACCGTGTCAAACGGTTTGGTGAAGTCAACAAACGTCACATACAATCCCTTGTTTTGCTCCTAACATTTCTCTTGGAGCTGTCTGAGAACAGATTCGTGTATAGTGCTAGGCTCCCATACTTCCAGACCTCGGGTGGGATTCCGTGTATTCCTGCTGCCTTATGATATAAATTTAATGCATTCATTTCAACTATGCAGCTGAACTTAAATTAATTAAACTTTTAACTAAACCTTTGATGTGTTTGGATTCGAAGTGTGATCTTCATATACTATTATTATTTGCACAGTTAACCCTTGAGTGCTAGAAAAGTGTCTGTATTTAACCGTAAATACAGAATCAACTGATAATAATATGCGTTTTGCAGTTCCAATGATAGCTATTTTAAGCTGCCTAACCTGTGACAGTAACTGTATCCAATGGGTTTTCTGGCGTACCCTCATTAGCAGATATTTAATTTTGTTTACTGAGGGTATTATGGAGCATAAAAAATCAGGCACAGACAACACCAATAAATAGGACATGGCTTTGGATACACTCTAACATGAAGCTTGAGATTTCACGGAGATTGCATTTGTAAAACTGAAGCAGTGATCCGGTCGTGCAATGCATAGATCGGCCCTGCGATGCAGCAGGTCTGCATATTAATCCTTTCACAGTCTGCTTTGCCTCACGTAATGTCAGGCCAAAGAGACTGGAAGACTGAGCACAAGGACGGTAAGATGCTAGGCTCGCAGCTGTGGCTGGTTCATTTCGGAACGTATGCCTTACTACATTTTTAAGTGACATAAATCGACCTGATATGCCCTGTTTACACGTTATACATTCCTGTGGCGCTTTATAAACCAGTATATAATAATCAGAATATTACAGCTGATTACGTAGACTCCATAGCAGACTTGTTTTGGGGAAGTGGCTCCTGACCGCTTTGCTGCGTAAAATAAAGTAGCCATATCTAATACATGGCTAGTACTGCCAACCTACCCCAGCTCCCATATAGAGCACTTCCATGATTTCATAACCATGGAATGAAAGCAGTAAAATTCTCAGATTTCCAATACTAACGCAAACTCACACACCCAGACCACTCTCAGTCACACTTAGTCATTTTAATGTTAAGCGGGTTACCTATCATACGTACAGGCTGTCTCTAGTGATGCTGCCTGCTGCTGCTAGACACGCAAGAGTAAAAACACGTGACCCTGGTCAGTCATTAATTTCTGAGGTTGCCGGTTACTCTGAGGAGGTAGCTGACTACCAGTGGAGGCAATTAAATATGAAAAATCCAGTATCCCTGTAGGCCAGTGCAACCCTGAATAATTGCCTTAGAGAATAGGCGTTGCATTTCCAAATTGCTTTCTGAGTGTGGTTGAGAGATCTTGAGCTCTGTAACAAGGCTCTCATTGCCGATATTGGTAAATACACCTACCTTTGTAAAAACAAACTGCCTCAGTATTAGTTACTATTACTAGTAGTTTAGAAGGCCCTTTGCCTAAGTGCTAAAACTTAGTTACAAGTTAGCAAAGACACTGCAGAGTTTTCCAGCTTACCAGTTTGGTGTGATTGATAGCATGTGCTGTAGGGCTGGACACATGCCACTTATCGCAAACATGGATCTCCCTCCGCATGTAGACAAACTACTGAAAGGGGCATCAAAGTGCAGGGCAAACAGAATAGATCACCCACATCATACGCCACAACAAAATACTACCTTTACTACTGCCTGCAAGCTAGCTGCTGGACTTTTGATAAAACAAACCACAAATGACTCAAACCACCAGGAGAAACCACAAGTCAAATGTTTCAAAAGCACATGGGGGGGGCTGCCAACAGCTGTTCTTGCACTTCTTTGGTTCTCATGGAAAATACATTAGTTGCCTTTCTTTTTTGAAACAGTAGCAGTGTTAAAGGTACAGTGAAGCCTTTTCACCAATGGCTTTTACAATGCAGGCAGTGGTTGTCTAACTCAAGATGTTTAAAATTAACCATAATTCTGGGTTTCTGTGAGCCTAACTTTTTCTGCCATTCTTGTGACGCAACGACTTAGCCCCCTTGCAATCAGCCTTCTTATCTGCTGGCTCCAAGAGACAACCCATTTAAAGCATTTTAAAGGCAAATACAAAAATAATAATTAAAAAAGAACAAACTTGATGTGATAGAACTGTTTGTGTCTTGTGTTCATTCTTTTATTGTTTTAATGATATTTTTAAAGATGGAATTGCTTGTCCACACTTGTTCATAACCATGTGTAATGTATCAGGGTTCTTCATATTTGGAGCTGAAACCCAATGAAAGAGGATTCCAATTGCTGAAAACATTTCCGTATTGTATATACCGGTAATAAAAGAAGGTGTCCTGACTGCATGAAAAACAGGTTATGGTTATCCAATCACCAAATTTGACATGTTTGATATTCTTGTTTATTAAGCGCGTTTTGACTTTTTTTTATTTTAGGTCGCAACATGGTCTGGGACGTATGACCCTGGCAGGGAAAGGAGCAAGGTATTTACAGTGTTTTGTTATAATTATTTGCTAGTATGTCTATATTAAGCTTTCCTGAATTTCAAAACTTGTACTGAGCACTTACATGGGGAATTGCAATGCTCACTGTAAATAAGCAGGTAGACATTGATTTTAATGCACCCTATGGTACAAGAATGACACCCTTTAGCACACCTTGGAATTTGCCAAGTTTACCCAGAGACTCTGGGGAAAGCACAGCTTCCCCAAGTACCCTGAGCAGTTTTTTGAATCTATGGGCATGAAAGCATCATTTGTTTGTGCCCTGTCCCTTCCTGCTAAAGAGTAACTAGAACTATCTGTGTCTTTATGCACACTGCTAGACCTGTCTCTGAATGAAGAGGGAGTTCCAGGTAGCCAACTTTGGGAAATTTCAGACATGTACAGAAATGTACATACCGGATTTATACACCCATTGACCCTTGTTGTGCAGTAAGGACTGTGAGTGCAAGAGCGAGCCTCCTCCTGAGTGTCCTGAGTGACATTTTCATTGTGTGGCCGCTGGGTGAAGGGGGCAGAATCTCTTTGTCAGACCCAGAGAGTTTTCATAAGCAACTATGGTTAAAACCAAAATATACGTATATTAAAGAACCATTCTGGCACAGGTGGAACAATCGACAGAAATGTTCCATTGGTTGCTATGGTGATTGCACCACTTTTACCAGTCCGCAACAGAATGACTTTTTATACTTAACCCCTTAGAGGAAAGGCATCCAAGTACTTTACCACTTTGCCCCATGTAAATTCTTAACTGCTTCTATTTTTTTAGTTTGCCGGTCACTTCTGTTAAGCTGCTTACAACTTTACACCTGTCCTAGCTGTCTGTTTCAACATTGGCCCTCCTTCCTATCATATTAAAGAAAAAAAAAGATTAACTACTTATAATGCTAATTACCAGTACTAATAGAAAAGAAAAATAGTTAAAAATAATTTATTCCCATATTTATTCTGCCATTAAAATGTTAGCTCCATTGCAAATTTGTTATCTTAATGAAGACTCTGAATTTTATTTACTAAATTTTTTTCAGACACCTTAATAAATTTGACAGACAATAAAAAAAAAAAGTTTTATAGTCAGTAAGTTTCTAACGTATGGTTAGTAGCAATTTTTTTGTCATTGGCCGTGATCTGCATTCACTTATGAAGCCTGGATGTCTTGGGATTGATGTAGAAGAGAATTGTCTTGCACTTTTGGAATCTTTGAAAAACTTTCTTTTTGTTGTATTTATTTAAAAGGCTGATTGTGAATACAATCTGAATGACGGTTTGCCGTCCATTCTCTGTGAAACACATACTGCTTTAAGATATTTAAATTCTCTGAATGCCAGCCATGTGTGTAATGCGGTTTCAGCTGTCCGTTCTGCACGGTCAACTTTAATTTCATGGAGCAATGTGTGTGGTCCACCACTTCCTGGTTGGCAGGCCCCTGGAAAATCATTAATGATGTCATTGAGAGGATAGCCAATCACACTGCTGGCAAAAAAAAAGACTTTAGTACATAGGGGGAAAAAATCCACCTAATTATAATTTACTAGCAATAATTTACACATTAGAAATATGGGTGGTTCTAAAAACAAAATGACATAATTAAATATGGCAAGCTTAAAGAATAAGCCCCGGCAATTAAATCTTTCCTTGGTTATATAAATAACATACGAAGAAAGGAATAAAAAGACCGTCATCTATCAAGACATGTTGAGGAACCTGGAGCATGCTGACCAGCTCTGGACATTCAAGTTGAACTGTGTACTGTGAAAATAATTTAATGAAGTATATAAAAGCAAATGAACTTTTGATCAGCGACCAGTGTAGATAATAGCGCAGTATAAAATATTATGTTCGTTTGATTGAGCGTCTGATGTTTCTCAAGAGCTTTGCTTTTCTTCCAGAAAGTCATATGGATATAAACATTTTTTTTTCCTGGGCACATAAACTGATAGATAAGGGGTTAAATAATTCCGTTTATCTCTGGCCTTTGCCTGCATTCCTCATAAATAACTAATTGAACATATTCCTGTTGATGAGACTGCATAACAACAAGATGGTAGTTAAAGGGCAGGCCATAATTTATGTAAAACATGCCTAAGCAGGTCAGGTTACAGAGGAAATCAAGATCAAAGTTTGTGCTCTGTTTAATAAACTTTCTTCCTTTACTATACATAGACTATAAATTAAGGGCTTTATTAGCTAAACCTGTCTAGTATGTGGTACTGCTGCTGTAGTCCGTCCACTTCAGGATTCTTGTATTCTGCGTTTAGAGATCCCCTCCAGCCCGCCACAGTTGGCCCGTCATACCTGGGAATTTTCTATATGGGCCAACCCTGAGAGTCTTGAAATATTATTAACCCTTTAATAGCCTGTTTCTATCAAGATTCTATGTAGCGACTCGCCAAAGGTATCAAGCAAATGGCTCTAAAACCAGTCCTCATGGAAACCTTGACTTGTCATTATTTAAAGATGCACTTACAGTAATAGAGTTACTTGCATACACCCTGAGAGCCCAAGATTTGGGCAAAAACCCTGAGATTTAGGGGCAAACCCTGAGAGTTCCCAGGTATGGAGCTATCTGGGTATTTTTAACTTGAACTGAGAAATTCCCCTCTGACTATTCTCATTTGGATCCATTCATTAAGAAATCTGGTGATTCATGCCCTCCCATGCTAACATTTATTAATATGTGAGTTTGCAAGCACCTGTGACTTTAAATTTTGCTACTTTAAGACATTTATGTCCTTGCCTCAAACTCATGAAAGAGAAAGACATATAGTCCTCCTCCTGCAACATATAAATTTAAGTATAATCGTCCATTAAAAAAAACACATAAATTAAATAAGCTGAAACAGGGGACATCTATTGACTTAAGGTGAAAGTGTTTATTATTAAAATTATTTTTAAGAATCACAAAAATACAATTCTATCCATACCTGTGGAACAGTAGATTTTAAAATAACCTCTAATTGCCCAGGAGTTTTTGTATATATACTCCTGTCCACCACTGGCTCCAAAAATACATTGCATTCATTGACAAAAAGACAAAAGTGCAATTCATAAATTCCCCCAGGACCCCCTATTCCAACAGCCTGTGGATGGTGGGGTGAGGGGGTAATAAAATAAGCCTTGATGGATATTAATGTACAAAAATATACCCTATGGCATAGATGCTGTGTTAGTGTGTGTATTCATGTACAGCCACCAACTGTTAGAGGGAGAATGTGGCTGGTGTTCTTTGTTATCTACACATATCTACAATATGTGCGGCCAAGTTGTGTCAACCTCCTACATCTCAGTTCAGATGTAAGAATATAGTCTTTTAAGCACTTCACTTACTTCTTATTGCCTAATTCTGTTTAGGATTATCGAATTTTCTTCATTAAAAGAGACACAAGGACTAATATCAAAACACATGTGCCACTTCAGTCTTAGCTTTCCAAACGTGACTACATACGGATTATCCGTACTGCTGCCATGGACAGAGTCAGAGACTTACTGCCTCGCTCCCATCACTATATCGATGTTAGCTATGTATGTTCCGCGAGTACGATGCATGCTGAGTTTTAGAAGATACCACCATAAACATGGTGGATGATAGATAGCTATTTAGTGCATTGATGAACCAAAACTTCTCCCATGCTATAAAAAGTATAAGACAGGGCAAGCAAATAAGGTGCAAACTGGCCCTTTAATGTATTGTGAAAATGAATTTCTAATATTATTTTTGTGCAGTAATTGTTTTTTTCTTTTTTAATATCGATTAAAGGGTGGTGCAGACGTTTCCCCTTTATATTTTTCAGTAAACGGTTAAGACTTTAATAAAAAAAAAAAAGCAAGATGACATTTAGAAGAAAGGTTATGCTTTTGACAACCCATTTTTTTTAATATCTGGAGGTTTAAAGACTGCCTTGATGTTTGGTTTCCCATTCAGTAGCCTCGGCATCACGATAGATTGTACAGTGACTGCCCAAATGACAGCCTGTGCAGAATGACTGCTCTCCCTGCCACTTAGAGATCCTGATCTAAGTAATAAATGCTTCCCGCTCCTATCTCTGTTCCCCGGGCCTGCTCCTTCTGCCTTAACATAAGTGCCAGCGCCTCATCGCCTAATCAGTGAAGAGAGCAGCTCGACACGATGAAAGAGAAGACAAGGTTAGCATAATCTGGGATCCTGCGCACCGAAGGGTGACAATACCAGATTATCATGCCCTATTGGGAAGAAGCATTCGCTCTGGATGCTAGCAATAGAATGTTCCTACCCGATGGCATATTTATGGGTGTATCAAAGCATTTTCCTGCAATATACATTACATTAGTAGCAATATACAGTAATTCGACTAAATATTTAATATACCAGCTTTTACCATCAGGTCAGCTCTGCAATGCAATTTCTAAAACGTATATGGGGAGTTGATATATCTTTACTGAAGCTCACCTAACCGGCAGAATAGAGTAAAATAGTACATACCTGGAATCGGGGGGCGTCTGCTGACTCCTCCATTGTTAATTGTATAAGAGTTGTGCCGTGACAAAAGTATTTTACTATTAATAGGATAAAAGAGTATTCTATTGTGTGCTGTTAATCAAAACATGCTTTTTTTAACATGAAGGATGACAGATGGTCTAGTTTTGAGACACCCGGTATAATTTCTTAGGTTCTATGGGGCTCACTTACTTGTGCAATAAGGTCTAATGCATGCCGAGTGGCACACCTTAGTTATAGGTCTTAAAGACATTAAGTAAGCAGTCACACATCTCTATCTAACTTCCCAATATAATCATGAAACACGGCAGAAGGTACAGAACCACTAATCTCTGTCTTAAATGCACCTGCACCCCCCAGAACCCCTAAAAATGAACTACAATTGCCATAATGTTAATCCCTCTGACATGTGGCCCTTGCTACAGAGAATACGCATTCCAAAAATGCAAGCAAAGATCCTTGAAGAAATATTGATATGATGTATGGTATACAGTATCTGATCTCTGTTTCATGGTTATTTCTTCCAGATTATGATGGCAGAAGAGATCAAACCTCTGAAGTGGTACCCATGCGTGTACCTGGCAGTGTCCCTGTTCCCACTTTTAAACAGGTTGGTAGTATACATAAAGTGGTGAAGAAAAATCATGTTTTATGCATTCCAGAGGAATACCATTGTGAAATTATTTTGCCCCATGCTTTTTTCACCGATCATGGCATGTGTCAGGGCAGCTGACCTTAAAGTTAGGGAACATGCTTTCACATCTATGTTGTGTACAGACATTGCGTGTGCCATCCGGCCACACATGCATGATTTCATAGCGGTTTGTATGCATGATGTGGAATTTGTAGATTGCAGCCCCCCTGAAATATGTGAATGAAGATTATACACGAGGATCTCTCATTTCAAATATTTTCTTAACCTTAGACAAATGAAAGCCCATACATTTACTGACATACTGTTGATAACAGCCACTAACTTAATGGACACACATATTTTCCATGAAAAAAGGTGACATTTAAACAGTTTTGCAAATTGTAAAATATTTGCACTTAATTAAAATTAACAACCTTGTTAATTAAGCTGGCTTCCTCAAAGACCAGTAAGAATGAGGACACTAAACATCGCACGCCATTGTCTTTTCAAACAGCTGTGACGGTTGACATCTATTGTAGAGAAAAGACCACAGTAGAAAAGAGCCTTATCTCCGGGAATGCATGTCTGTCTTGATAACCGAATGGCAAAGTAATCTCTGAACATTGTGGATGCAGCGGTGTGGTGGCTACCATACAAAGCTTAACTGTCTCAGTCCCATCCCATGTCATTACTGTGAAGACTACTTCATAATCTGCCACGATTTATTACCAAGAATTAACATCTAGGTTATTTGACTGGGAAATCGTCATGGCAGCTGTAGCATGTACATGTGATTGGCTTGCACATGGATTGCAATGGGAGTATGGCTCATGTTGATTTCTAAGGGATAATGCATGTGTGAGGAGCATACTTAAGTACACTTCCTGCATTCAGTAGAAGCAGGTAGGGGAAGAGACAAACAAGACAGAAATGCTCCCATAGAAAGAGCATACCGGCACCAATTTGCATGCAGTAAAAATGCACAGGAGGAAATCTTATCATTAGAGGGGTTTTTTTTATCATTAGAGGTTTTTTTTCAGTCTTTACACTTAATCTATTTGGAATATACAACCTGTCGAAAACCCAGATCTCAAAATCCCTATGGCTAACTTTTGAAGTAAATATCTTCAAAATAATTATCCTGAAAAATAAAGCGCCTGTGCAACAGGTAATTATAATTCATGAATTTAGTTATGCTGATAGACACAATGCTAAGTGTTTTCCGCATAGAGTAGAGAGCAGTTTGACGTTGAATGTAATTGCTTTCCAGAAACCATTAAACATCTTTACCTTCCATAAGAAAACACTAAAGGGGAGCACTGTGACCTGAGACTTGATTTTCCATCCCTTCTGGAAGAATTTCTCAGTGACTCATATACAGAAGAGGAAATGTTCTATTGGTGAAGAGAACACCTGCACATTATAGCCACTCTGTGTGAACGACGAATGCACACTGTATGGTAGGACGCGAGAATTATTACACTTGCAGGAAGGCAGTTTATATCCACATAGCTGACATTATTATTTTAGGAAACGCAAAAAGACGGAATTGCTCTCGGCAGGTTGCCCTAGTCAACGAACATCACAAATTACGTTTGTACTGAAGCACCTGGACCCATAATGTGGTAAAGAATATTGCCTAGCTCTGTAAACTGATATTGTCTAATTAAAGAAATATCTCAGGTATGAGATCAGTCAGTCGGGGCTACAAGCTGTGCCCAAGCTGAGACATGTCTGTAGACACAGCTGTACTGACGGTTTTAACACCAGTGAGGTCAGGGACAAAGTAGATGTTAGAAAGCGTGGAATCATTGGTGCTGGAAACTTGACACTTTTAATCCTTACTGTGCCATGTAGGTCTCTCCTTAATAAGTTTAACTGATTTTGCCCTCACCCTTTTTTAACGGTTGATCGTGCTGCCTTCGCTTAAAGCGTGAAGCTATTGCTACATTCTTAAAAGTAAAGGCACGTGTCAGAGAGGACTTTCCACTCAGGGTTACTTGTAGGGCAGCTGCAAGTAAAGAATCAGCACCACTTATCCATAAAAAGGCAGTCTAGGCTAATAATCATTGAAGCACTTAGTTTTACATGATCCACTTGCAGGGCAGCCCCAGCAATGCGCTTGCGCCAGGTGTTAAGCTGATCATTTGCCATCCACTTTGCAACTTATAGTGCATTGTCCTAAACTGAGTGTCAATGGTATAAGGTACATCCCAGCAGGTAACTCACCCCTAATATATACATACACAGAGGACAAGGTTTTTCCTCTGGTCCTCTAGCTTACACAGCACTCAATAAATGCAATAACAATTGACTCACTCAGATGGTGTTCAGGTCACCGGGTACTCAACAGCCTGGTTGGGATGAGGGAAATAGGCTAATCAAGATAATATCTGTCCTATGCACATGGTAAGGGGTATGACGCAGAAGGCGCAGCATCTCCTCATTCTATCCACCAAGCACAAGAAGAGGATGAGCACTTGCAGGGTTCCTTCTGTTTTTTTTTCTGGAGAAACCCACAACATTGTTTGTTTTCTCTTATTTGCAGCTATTTCAGTGCCACGATGATAGCTTTGTGTTTCCACCACCTCCACAACACTATGGGGTTAGAAGATAGCTAGGGTTTCCGTAGCGTGTCGCAAAAGCTTTAGACCTAGGATAGAGGAGATGAATATATATATATATATATATATATATATATATAATTATATATATATATATATATATATATATATATATATTAGATGGATTTTGTGTAATGATAAAAATACTTAATACTGAAAAAAATTGTAATTAAATCTGATTGAAACAATACCTAAAAAGATTGTTTTCAGAGGTATGACATATATTTCATTATATAAAATGCTTTACCCCTTTTGGTCATTCTAGCATACATGATTCTTTCTTAGTCTTCAGATGAAGTTATGTATAGATGATATGCACAAAAATGAAATAAAAATGATTCCGAACATTACGCTATTACCGACATATATCCAAAGTCCTCTAACGGAAGTATTATTTTAACTCCTATCTCAGAGCATTATGACTGCGTGGTATCTGTCACTACTACACAGCTGTTGCTATACGTTGTTTCCACCATCCAAAACTAGTTCTGCCATGATCCCCCCCAAACTAATCAGTTAAGTGTATGTGGGGTATCTGGTTGCGTTTGTGCGCTTTGGCCGTGGGGCAGAGAAGTTGCTCTATGTATTTTGCCAATAGAAAATACAATCGTTAAACCCAGAAATAATGATTTTGTATTGCTTGGAGTGGGTGGTTTTACGTCTTCTCAGTCACCTGACTTTTAGGTCAGGAAAGGAGATCCCTTGAATTCGCTATCGTTACTTAAAATATTGTCAAATCCCTTTTTTTCCCAAATCTATAAAACTGAAGCCTAGAACAGTAGCTTCTTCTGTGCTTGCAAGGAACTCATTAACAGTAAGAAATAGTATCCAGTGCCCTCTTAGACACGCTAATAAGAACTATGCATGTACGATGGAAAAAGAACAAGCACATTGTTAGCATTGAAAAGCTTCTCACCAGTAAAACATTTCTGAACAAAATCACCCCATCTCATGCTGAAAAGGCTTAATTCAAAAACATGGGTGGTCTCGTTTTACTGGTTAACTTTATGCCTGTGCTGAACTTAAGAGACCCATTGACACCGCATTGACCCAATGCCTTCAGGATTAAGCCAAAGAGCTAGGACTGTGCTGAGGGCCGTGTTGTCATTCCTCTGTGCTCTGCTCCGCTGTGAGGAGATTTATCTTTCTTGCCATTGGACTGAAATAATTTAATAGAGATTCAGGGTTCTTCTAAGAGCAGCAGGGACGACAACAATCTTCGATTCCAGCTCACCAGGAAATACAGCGCACGTTAACGGAGGAGAAATGGAATATTATTCTCCCAAGGCCAGTGATTTCAAATGAAGCACAGTGAAAATGGAGAAAACCTTCCATAAAAAAAAGATAGAATTATGGCGTTTCCAATAGTATTAGCATGAAAATGATATTGAAGTACCCCTTTTTTCTATTTCATTCTAACCTTATAAGTGGTTCAGATTATGGTTTAGCATTCTGCACTGTGCAATAGTGATGGGACCCACTAATTTTGATGTTGTCCAATATTCCCCCATTCTAGTAATAAACAGAGTAAAAGCATTCAAGATTGGTTAGGATAAAAAACGTGATTTATAACGGGCAGATTAGATGGACCAATTGGTTCTTGTCTACCACCAAAAACTGTGAGTTTATGTAAGTAGTCCTGGTTCTTCATTATCATACATATATGATAATAATAATGTATTGATTCAATCACAAAAGTAATGACATCAAAAAGAAATGACATCTATAGGACTAATTTTTTAATCCAAAGTGCTATATATTCCCACTTCAAGTTTATCACCACATTTATCACCACTTATGTCATTCAAACTTCTTTAAGGCTTTCCTTAAATTCAGAGGACATGAGAAAACCTGGCATAATCTGATCATCTCGCCACAGTGTCTCTTTAGGGACATTTGATGAAAGCTAGCCCTGATAAGTCTATCAGACGTTCCCAAGACTGGATGACTGCAGTTTTATAAAACCCAACTGTGGAGGGCAGAGGAAAGGCCTGTAATTCCATTTAAATAGCAAATTAAGGTAAAGCAAAGGGTAGGGTGACACAAATCCTGAAAGAGCCATAGCTCTCTTTTAAGAGCCTGTTCTAATTGCTTTTGGACACTTATTGAATTCAAAAGCAAATGATTTTACTTTATTGCAAATCCAATGCATGCGCCTCTTTAACTTGTGTTATAAAGGACAAGACACGTATTGTATTTAAAATACTAAGGAGGTAAAGTGCAGTACCTGCAGTAATTCTTACCCACATGCTGAGACTACAGTACGGCAGGAGGAACGGATAGATTTCTGCATTTTACTTTGTTATCCTCTTATAAAGGTGTTTAAAAGCAAAAACATTAAAAAGATGTCGAGAATTTATTTGCAGCAGGAGATGTACATTTTCATCCAGTTCTCGGCGGAACATGATGACTCAAGGTCACACTCCTTACCACTCTCCCATTAGAGGTCAAATGTTGCCCTGGAGGCCAAGTAATGAACTTTCACAGAGTTTCTAGCCCAAAAGCTAGAATTCCCTGGTATTCTCATCCAGTCTCTACAGATGAACTTAATGCAAGCAGTCGCGTAATCTACATTTATAATAGTGTCACCCATGTTACCACCCATTGGTATGGCACATATAGAATAATGCCAAAGGTTCTGTTAATTGTTTTATATTAATTAGGAATGGTTTTACATTTAATACTTGTGCTATATATATATATATATATATATATATATACCGTATATGTGCGTGTGCAAATGACTGTGAAATGTGAGCAGCATGCATTTATTATGTTCTACCATGATAATAACTGTTAAATTAAAACTACGCTTCATTGAAGCCTAATTTATTGTATATTAATCATGTGTATTATAGAGCCTGGCACAGTGTATTAATCTAAGTAATCATATGATTGCTCTGCTTCCTGTAGTTAACCGATTGACAAAGGTGTCTGTTATCTGTATTCCTAGTGGACTATAACTGACTGCTCCCTAAATCCTGTGGTGGTGGTACTCCACGAGGATGCATTGGAAATTCCCAGAACCGGATATGGCCAAGCTAAGAGCAAGCACCAAATAGACTTGAAAGAAATGGCAGTGGACAGAACCGGGCAGGGGTTTCTTAGGTATAAAGGAAAATAAGTTGAATTTGTTTACACTAAAAAAAAGGAATCTTAAGGCGTTTGATATCATTATACAGACACATACAGAGGCTGTTCTCTGGTGACCTGTTCATTAATAGGACAAAAAACAAGTGACAATAAGCGATTCCCTTCTCTGATTCTGTGATGTCACACATTTTTAAAAAGAAGGCAGAGGTGGGCACTATATATATATATATATATATATATATATATATATATATATATATATATATATATATTATAGTTAGCCCAGGGCTTGACAAATTTATTGTGAACCTAGGCGCCAGCTAAAAAAGTTAGGAGCCAGGATTTTTTTTTAAACTAACAGTTGGTTAGGAGTGATCTGATCATCATCAGCCCACTTACTAAACTCACAGCATTTGACCTGGAAGCACCCTGGACTTTCAGGTCAGTGCTGTTTTTTGGGGTTTTTTTTTTTTTAAATATTTTTTTTTGATATATATATTTTTTTTAACACTTTCAATGCTGATGTTCCATTGAAGCACAGCATTCATTGTGTGGGGACCCAATCAACACTGAACCCCCTTTCCTGAAGCTGCCTGTGGCAGCTGAAAACGCTATTGCAGGTTTCTCTGCAATCGCGGTTTCAGCCTACAGGATCACTCCGTGGGAGTGATCACAGGCTCGGGGGCGGGCTCGGAGTGGCTGTGCTGTCTTGCCCAGACTCCTGGGCAGACAGCAACAGCAGCGCCCCCGCGTGGTGACAGGGGGGCATTTTTTTGTGAATGTAAGAGGCTGACAAACTCCTAGGTGCCAGGACAAAATTCTGAGTCGCCATGGCGACCTGGCGCCTGGGATTTGTCGAGCCCTGAGTTAGCCCCTATGTAAATCCAGCGCTGTTTGACATTTCACAGCTTTTTGTGCTGTTTTATATTAATTGTTAATGATATAAACCTTTGCTCCCCAAGACCTTCTGTCTGAGTTTATTCTGCTCTTCCCATGTGGCTCTAAAACCCCTAGAAATGGGGCTCTAGGCAAATCATAATCCATAAATACAAGTTTCCCATAAATACAGCCAGATGAGATCTTAATAAGCAAAACGTATTGGCAAATTTTGAAGTATTGCTCAAAAATAACATTGCTTTGTTCTTTTTTTTATTTATAAATTATTGTATGACTCAAAATTAACTTACGCTTCTCCATGTGTTTTATTTGAGGATAGGATTAGAAATACTTAGGAGAGCAATCCTGCTGAGTTATATGTAATGGAATAGAACAGCATCCTCTAAATCCTTCAGACCTCAGGTGGTTGTAAACTCTTTGGCTCGGAGGATCAATGCAGTTCTAAGGAGCTCGTAAACCTGGCTCTATGTGTGGTGAAGGAACATAATGATGTATATACAAAGTTGTATACTAATATCTCTTCCTACCCCCCTCCCACCACCTAATTTTTGTGTTTACCATTTGAAAGAAAAACTGAATGCTTGTGCCAGCTTCTCTACTGTATTAAAAGCAAGTAATGTCATATCAAATGGCCATTAAGTATTTCACACACACTAGTTTAATCTATTGCCCCACATGAACATCCATGTGAGCTTCATGCATAATCAGGTTGTGCTACACAAACACTGTTTTTTTTCTGGAAACATTAGATAGGTCTGTCCCATTCACTCTCCCACACCCCTATCCTTGGTAGGTAGAATGGCTATAACCCTACTGGTTCAAAAGAGTCTTTCCTTCAGAGAGATACCTTTTATTGGGCCAGCTTTGAAAAATAGCCAGAGAGCTTATATGACTTGTTTTGTGTGTTGGTCCAATAAAAGGTACACTATATGTACAAAAGCATTGGGGCACCTGACCATTACACCAACAACCACTTTTATGACATTGCATTCTAAATACATAGACATTAATATATAGTTGGTCCCTCCTTTGCAGCTATAACAGCTTCCACTCTTCTAGGAAGGCTTTCCACAAGATTATGGAGTGTTTCTATGGGACTTTTCACCCAGTAGATCATTTGGGGCAAGACCACACCAAACTCATCCACCTTTATGGATCTTGTTTTGTACGCTTGGGCACAATCATGCGGGAATAGAAAAGGATCTTTCCCAAACTGTTCTCACAAATTGGAAGCATAGAATTGCTGAAATGCCTTAGTATGTCCCTTTCTTGTGAAAGACTTCCCAGACTAGTGGAAGATGGTATAGCTGCAAAGGAGGACCATCTACATATTAATGTCTATGTATTTAGAATGTGATGTCATAAAATCCCTGTTGGTGTAATGATCAGGTGTTACAATACTTTTGTCCATATAGGGTATCATCTTTGACTAATGACTTCACCAGGTAATTTTGGAAATAGATTTGGTTGTTCAGAAACACCCTGTATGAGCCCTTATACCTTTCTTTGACATGAGGACCATTGGGCATTTTTAAATAATTGCAACAATAGTAGTAGTAATCCTGTAATCCATGTTGATTGAAGCTTGAGGTTAATAACCAGTACACATTTCATTCAATGCTATAGACCCATTTTCCAACAATAATTGCATTAAATGTAACTTACATATATTTATTTTTCTTTAGAATCCACAATGCCTTTTATCCAAGCCATCCTGTTTTCGTCCTTACATTACTACATGTCATAAGTGCGCCGCTTCATGGGCTGGCCAACGCGTTTGTCTTTGGACTGGATAAGGAGACTTGGAGACAGCTACAAATAGCCTCAATCAAGGTGAGAATCTTATTAATGGTCACATTCTGTAAACAGGGAGAGATTATGGGAATTTACTAACGACAAGTTAAGCGCTGACACGGACCATTATTAGAACAAATTGATCATCATAATTAGTGAGCCATTATCGAAAGATTTTGTCGAGAGCTTGTTACAGGGGGAGTGTTTTAAAGAATCAGGAGAGCCGAGTTAGAAAGCTGATAACGGAATTTATTTACATTTATATAAATACACTTGCAGTTTATTTCAAAGAAGATTATACGGTAATTAAATTGTAACCACACGTAGTCTATGTGAGTGGGACTGGAGAAAACCTGCTCTTTTGGACCCGATCAACACTTGTGGAGTAGTACCAAGAAGATCTGGCCGTCCTGCAGGCCGTCGGCCCCAGGAAGAAATGAAAAGTGTTGCATATATCTGCGATGAGTGTGACCCCCAAAAAAGAAGAAATTGAGTATTTGGTATCCATTTTTGGCCCTTAAATTGGGCATATTTTTTTGGACCATTTGACCTTTTTTTTTTCACATCAAAGCACTGACCCCGAGGCTTCAAAAACAATCACTCTATAAATACCTATAGTTGGAGAGCTGCTGTCAGAAACCCCATTGGTGTCTAAATAATTAGCTTTTTCACTTAATACACAGATGTATAATGTCTGTTTTGCAATACTTGTACATGGCCATACCCAGATGTGCATCTGTGCTGGTGACATCTGGAGTACTCCGCATGGGACTGGGGCAAACTATTAACTACCTGCCTCCAACTTCAAAATCCTTAAAATACATAAAATCTTTTGGGGATTTTTGATCCTAAATTGGAATAAGTGTCATACTGGTTATTTATTTTGCTTTCATTTGTTGAAAACGGATCTATTGAATATAAATGGATGGATATTGCTTTTCATTATGATCCAAAATGATAGTAAAATCAATTTTTTAAAACCTTGATTCTTATAAATCAAAGTTATACTCTGAGCAGAATATGTGTAGTCTCACGTAACCTGTCACCGTATTCATTATAAAACACGTAAAGAGTTATTTCTTAACAAATAACCTGAAGGAGAAAACATTAGAAATGATAACTACCTTGTTAAACGAATTTAACCCAAAAGCTGTGTACCACAATTCTGTTTTCTAAAATTAAAAAAATTGCTAAATGATAAAATAGTAATATAGTTAGCCCAGGATACACATATGATAGCCCCCACAGGAGGTAGCGCTTATAATAATGTTTTAAGTTTGCGATGCATTTTACTGCATTAAAAATTGTTTAATTTTATTTTAAATAAATAAATTTTTCATATATTCTTGAATTAGAATTGAAATTAAATAAAAATCTATGGGAGTAGAAATAACAAGGAGAGAAGCTAAATTAGTAAGAAGTCACCTTTTCTAATTCTAATAACTCAAGAATGCATGAAAAAATGTATTTTAAAAAGACACAGCTTGCACACACACACACACACACACACTACAGTCTCAGATCCCGGTGGGTAATGTCTGTCTGATGGCACGTGGTGTTTTTCATGGCCGCTTCTTTCCCTGGCAGCACTTGAGTATAAATAAGAATGGCCTGCACCTGTTACTGGCTGCACGTCCACAGTGAATTTAGAAAAAAAGTGGCATGGATCTCTAGTTTGTTCCAAAAGTGAAAAAGGGTGGATTATTGGGTCTCACTGCTATCCGAAATGCTCAACTGCAGAGACCCCTTTACATAATGTGCGTAGCACCTGTGCACAAAAACATTTCCCTAGGGTTTTGCTACACATTCTGTGACAGTAATTATATATTTTTCCCTCTTGTATAATTTCTCAGCGTTTTTTCTGTAGTAAGACATCCTCCTATTTCCGTCTGTGCGGACTGATAAATAATGAGTCTCTGCTGTCTCCCACATCTGGAGAATTAAGCCTGTTAACCCTGTGCTATTTGACTACCCATAAATCATTAATTGTGTCTCGCGTGAAACCTGCATCCCGTATAATTGGACATGGATGTGTGTTTGCTTCTGTTTCGGGGTTTTCATAATGTGGGGCAGAATCCTGCATTTATCATATATTTTCCCTAAATGTTTGGGAAAAAAAAAGAAAAAAGGCAAATGATTGCACTGAATTCAGCATGAAAAAATCTAAACCGTTTTTTTTTCTTGTCCTTTTTGGAGGGTAACTTTAACTTCTGTTCAAATTAGTTGAGCCGATGTGGAGGGAGTGGGTACGGGGGAAGCAGAGCTAAAATTATATCACCTAAATATTGAAAAACACTCCAGACCACGGATGTCACACAGCATGCAGTGTTTTACATAACAAAAGTGTGCATTCACATGAAACTCAACTGTGGAAATAAGTTTTCTTCCTCAGAAGTTTCACTGGGATTGAAAGTGCTACTGTATGACGGTTTTATGGGATGGAGTCATTTTTTGGCTTGGTATTATCCTTCCCAGCCTTGGGTAATTGGGTCCATATGGATGCATGCTAAGATCTGGGTAACGGAGGAGTAGATATCGTCTGTCTGGATTTCAGTAAGGCATTGCACACGGTGCCTCATAAAAGACTGGGGATACTGTTCTGTCAGTGACAATTATTTCTGATGACTTCAAGATAAGCATGTAATGAAGTGTCACCAAAAGCAAGCAGGGTGCTAGGTTGTATAGAGAGGCATTAGTAGCCAGAAGAGGAAGGGACAGTGCCTTGCAAAACCCCCCTTGGTATTTTTCATATTTTGTTGCATTACAACCTGAAATTAAAAAGGAGCCACCTTTTGCAGTGATTACAGCCGCAAGTCTCTGGGGGGGTACGTCTCTATAAGCTTGGCACATCTAGCCACTGGGATTTTTGCACTCATCCTTCAAGTTGGATGGGTTCCACTGGTATACAGCAATCAATTCATACCACAGATTTTCATTTGGATTGAAGTCTGGGCTTTAACTAGGCAATTCCAAGACATTTAAATGTTTTCCCTTAAACCACTCGAGTGTTGCTTAGCAGTATGCTTAGGGTCATTCTCCTGCTGAAAGGTGAACCTCCATCCCAGTCTCAAATCTCTGGAAGAGGTTTCCCTCCCTGCATTTAGTGCATTCTTTCAGTCCTGGCTGGTTTCCCAGTCCCTGCCAATGAATAACACCCCTACAGCATGATGCTGCCACCACCATGGTGTTCTTGGGGTAATGAGAGATGTTGGGTTTGCGCCAGATGTAGCGTTTTCCTTGATGGCCAAAAAGCTCAATTTGGTCTCATCTGTAAAGACCAGCCCTGTAGAGTGTACGGCTCAAAGTGGTCCTATGGACATATACGTAAATCTCTGTTATGGAGCTTTGCAGCTCCTTCACTGTAAGCTTTGGTCTCTTTGTTGCCTCTCTGATTAATGCCCTCCTTGTCTGGTTTTGGTCGGATGCTCTCTTGGCAGGTTTGCTGTGGCGCCATATTCTTTTCATTTCTTAATAATGAATTTAATGGTGGTCTGTGGGATGTTCAAAGTTTTGGATATATTTTTTTTATAACCCAACCTGTGTATATAAAATGAAGTCATGTGACAGATCATGTGACACTTAGACGGCACACAGGTGGACTTTATTTAACTAATTATGTGACTTCTGAAGGTAATTGTTTGCACTAGATCTTATTTAGGGACTTCGTGGAAAAGGGGGTGAATACGTATGCATGTACCACTTTTCCGTTTTTTATTTTTTAGAATATTTATTTAATTATAGACTAAGGGAAAAAGACTAAAGGAACTCTATATGTATAGCTTGGCGGAAAGAGGAGATGTGATGGAAAGATTTAAATACTTAGATGTCATAATGTTAAATGTTAGATGTCATAATCTAAAAAAAGATGTCAAATGTTCAGGACCATAGATGTCCACGTTTAAATCTGACATGCCTAACATCAGTAAAAATCATATCTTCCAAGTACCCTTGTTTAGGCGGAACATTCTCTTTTTGGGAAACAATCAAGGATGGATCACAATCAGTTATGGTCTTGGTTCTAAGGGCCGCCCTCCAATATAATATAAAATGCCCCTTTTGCTCCATCGTTAATCAGCACATAGACTCAAATCACTATTTATAGGAGAACAGCAGAAAATACCTTAATCGAGACATGAATGACCCTCAATAGGTCACAAAACCACTTGAAGAGTCTTAGTAAAGCCCTACCCCTTAGCCATCCCTCTAAACACACTACTTGAAACAAGTGTTCGTCTATATTCATTTGAAATGTATCCATACTTTCCTATTTACAAAGCAAATCTTTATAATTAAGTGGAATTACAATACATTGATTTTTTTTATCAGATCATCAACAATGAGTTAATATTTCATCACTTCCATTTGTGGATTTGAGTGCATCCAAGTAGAAACCTGATAAAATCAATGTTTTCTTAAGTAGGTTTGATTTACAGATGTAAACATCAACCAACAACTTTCTTAAATATTCAAAATTTAATACAAGCAGCACAATTCTGATATATACAGCAGGGATGTTTAAATGTCAGCTAAAATAAGACATACATTTTATTGTACAGGTTGGCCATCCAAAAGCTTCCCGAAAACCCTTGAATGTGCCCTTGGGCTCTTAAAATCCAAGGAAGTTGCCTCATAGAGTGCATGGAGTTATGTTTTACAGCAGTTATCAAAATGAAAAAAGAATCTTAATTGCTGACAATTTATGTGGTCCAACACGGCCAAGCAGTAGTCCACTCAGCACAAAAAGTGGCTAGAGCAAATCTCCATGGAGAGCATCAGTTCCAAGCTTTGTTGAGGAGAATCTTGTGTAAATAAGAGTGCTTGAAATAATTATAGAGCAATTCATGGAACAGACACCCAGAGTTAATTTCAAGTCAGCACATAAAGACAGGCTTGAGAAAGACCGAACTTGTGTTTTGCTGAGAAGGTGAACGTTGTCAGAAGATGAAAGCTATCATATGACAGACGGTCGAGCCCGTGACTTGGAGTGTTAAAGAAATAACATATGACAACACATACAGTACAGCAGATATTTGTGTGCTTCAGACAGGCAAGTGGTAATTCAAGCAGCAGGCTATCAGCATGTGGCAAAATCTCGTAGCTTGAAGTGCTAAGTGCAACACATCACAGCATCGTCGTTGACTGGGGCCTTTGTGTCCTGGAGCATATCCAATGCATTTTTTCCTTGTATTAAAGCAAAAGTAACGTATTAAAACAGCTTTGGTGGTTAGGAAGAAGCTGATTTGTTGTCACTGAAATAGTGGGGACCATGGCATGTTTTACTCCTAAAAGTATCAAAGGTGACGCAGAAGGATGCCAGTTTCATTCAGCAGTGGCTGAAGGGTCAGAGGTTGACATTGGGTACAATGACAGCAAGATTTATGCCCCCAGCCAGTCTTATACCTATAACTACCCATACCTGGGAACATCCTATGGATGGCCGACTGAGCTCCCCCTCTGCTGTCTCCTTATAGGAGTTTCCTACTATTTATTAATAAATGGGAGATATGCTAATGCATTTTACGTCAAAGGGAAACTCGCACCACCCTGCCCATTTTTTTAAATAAAGCATTAAGTATGTGCATAATTCACACATAATGCTTAATCTTAAATGCTTCTAAATAGCTCCTGGAAGCTCAAAAGGCTCCGGCTAAGGCCTTGCATGAAATGTAGCGTGCAATATCATCACATACTGTATATACAAGGGCGGGAAAAATTATGGCAGATGTCCGTTGCCACAAGACTCTGCCTTATTTTTGGCTGCCACTTTTGGTGGGAAGAAAGAATATACAGTTGATTGTCCAAACAATGGGAACTTGGCAGGACAACCATGAAAAACATCAGGTACGTGTTCCATCACTCTGCTTTAGCTAACACTAAACCACTAAACGCATATCACTAGGTGCCCTACCGATTACACAACTATACCACCAAGAAACCCATGGGACTTCCTCTTTATAGGGATACTGCGGGCATTACATGCAGTGATGTACAGTGTCAATGTACAATTCACAGCTATTTAAGATATACAGTATGTCACCACAATTTGTTTCCTTCAGGTATGGGACAGATATATCTAAAATAAATATTACAGGTATTTATTCCATGTTATAAACCGAAGGTATCCTACACTTAAAAAACTAATAAAACGTAACCTTTCTTAATTATGTTAAAAATACGCACTCAGATGCTGGATATACCCAAGGAAAATTGTAATTATATTGTAGAACGTGCTTCCAGAATGTAGTATAAATAGCTAACAATAGATAGATCACTTTTAATATGTAAATGTACCCTAGTGCAGTGGGGGAAGTAAGGATTAGCCCCTCCCCAAGAAAACAAAACACCTAAATTAACTTGCCCTAATATTAGCACAAACCCAAAATAATAGGAAATGATCGCAAAAAAAAGGCTACAAAAGTCTTATATAACAATCCTTTTCCATGTAGCCATCTCATGGGTTATTCTCCATGCTGCTTACAATTCAGTGATTCTCATACATGAAGACCCTGGTGTATACTTTCTTCTGTTTTTTTGTTATGCTGTTATGCCCACTAGTGACCTCTGTCCTCAGTTCCCTTACCTACACAATGAGGTTATAAGGTTTAGAGAGCTACAGAGCAACCTATGGAGCTCCATAACTCAGTATCAGCTATAAAGAGACAGAAAGTGAGATTTAAGTGCTGCGATGTAGGGGTAGTTAATACTGTAAAATTTTTACAAAAAGAGCATATGTATGAAATCAGATATTTTAGTGAAGAAAGTAACATACAGTATATACCAAATAACTTATCTAATGTTGCTTGCACACAGATAGTTAAAATATTCAGAGCTGCCAAAGACAAATGCATTTCAGAAAATATTAAAGACAGCCTTTGAAATAATTAAAAAGTTTTATTGAAATAAAAAGACTACTAATTGGTTTATAACTACAGCCACTCACTAAAGTCAATAGGTCTTCGATTAAGTTGTGATTTAAATTGCATTTGCTTCAATTTGTTTAATTGTTTTTATTGGTGATTCAGCAGCCCTCCTGGACATTTTTTTAATTGAGGGGTCACATAGAATAGGTGCTTTTCAGGGAATATTCGTGGAAAAATGTATTTATTTAAAGAGGAATGACTTCTTTAATGGAATCATCAGGTCTTCCAATCTTCTGAGGCTGTGGGAGGATGGAAAAATCAATAGCTGGCATTTGATATGGATGAGTATGTGATGTGTTAACCTTGGTTATAGACAATTCCCAAGGCCAGCAAGCTTGTTTTTTTGTATTATTATATTCAGCTCTGTGGATAAATGGCTAGCTCCTAATATCTGACTGGCATCTTAATTCTACAAATATTTATCAGTTCGTGCTTAAACCTCTCCACTGACCCCTGCTGCCCAAACAACATGTGGGGCCTTACGCTATAAGCTTACTGGATTCTCAGTCCAGTCTGTATGGTTCTCTGACACAAGTAGCATGCCTTCCATCAGTCTTGATTTTCAGCCACAGTCCTGCTGTCGGATTGAGTTATCCCACTCTCCTGCTATTGCAAGCAGTAGGGATAATGATATAGTTTGGAAAATGCCCTGATCTTCCCTTCCATGGCCCAGGAGCTGTAAAATCAATTGAGATCTGTCCTGTGGCATGACTAGCGTTGCAAGGTGGCTGTTCCGGTAAGTTGGTTGGTGGCCATACCTCTGGTCCTGCCCACTTCCAAGGACAGCTCTGCCTCTCCCTGCCCCTTGCCAGGTGTCTCAATTTGGACCCCTGAAATTTTGGGTGGTATGAAGTGGAAGAGACTCTGAAGATGGACATCCAGGTCCTCACTATTTTTATCTTATACCAAACATATAAAAATATGGTAATTTTCTGAATTTCAACGGCACGTCTACACAAATTTGGTTAAGCCCTGGTCTTCTACATTTGTAGCACAAGGCTCAACGTAGGATAAGGACAAGGCTTTGTAGAAACAATGCCGTGCTGTGGGAACATGAATTTGTGGCTGAGATACAGGGAGTTCCTGGTTTAGCAATGATTTTTCATTCTATAATTTCAGTTCCGAGTCCTTACTGCCTGTAGCAATGAGCCGCCAGTATTACCTGTATTGTAATGTCTCATCCCTTGATAGATGAGGGTAGTATCAAAAGGACCAAGGGGCATTTTAATACCCAGTTTCATTTCAAAGGTTATCACCCTTTGATTGTCACCTAGAGTACGTTGGGGAGACAGATGATGATTGAATTGTTTGGTGATTGGCTTGCTTCTTTGGAAAACTGGAGTAAGGGTATTTCAGATACCCTGTGTGATCTGCGCTCCCATTCTGGACAGTCACCAAGAAGCAGTCAGCAATCTACTCTACAGGCAGTAAAGAAATCAATGAATTCTCCAGAAAAATCTAATCTCCCGGATATGCATTTGCACCCTTACACCACCCCCAACTAGTTGCATTAGATGGCAGTGTCCCATTATTCCATATCTATATGAAAAGGAGCAGATGCACAACTTTCTTCTAGGTAAGTGGCACCCAAGTGCTTTCAGCAAAGCAAAATGCAGACTTTGGGTTACAAAGAAGTTGGTTGGATGCCTATAGTGTTTCTGTTTTTTCCTGTCGGTATCCGCAGTTCAGCAGAGCAAGCTACATGAATAGAAAAGATCATCCGCTCCCCTCTGTCCGATAGAACCTGACCTTGAAAGTTAATCAGGGCTTGTAAATACAAAACTGCCTGCTACCAGCTGCCACACCACAGTGCTTTGATCACTGAGAAAACTTGATAAATAAACCTAATAAACATTTTATTGAAATGGCTTACTTCACGTTTCTACTCTCTTTTTTTGTAGGCTGCTTTTCAGTCTAGGTTCTTCGACAGAACAAAGATTAAGGAGTATCAGCCTGCGAACATGCGGTACACAGCACAGTTAGAAGAGGAGGATTCGTGCGATGACACTACAGTGCTATTCTCCTATCCGTCTGTGACATTAAGGGACAAGGGACCCTGATCATTCCTCATGCTAGGAAATGTGAAGGCTAAACACACAAAATCCTGTTTGGAAAGGAAAGTGGAAGAGAAAGGACGATCTTGGAATTCCTGATTAAGGAGCTGTCATAGTTCATTATTAATGCCCAGCTGTTAATATTTAATGCCACAGAGCTGCTCCCCGCAGCACAACCATAACACACGCTAGGGTCACACCAAACGGAAATCTCAGGACAGCAGACCCAATGGCCTGATAAATCATACCTGGAAATGCTGAGAAGCAAATGCACAATGCATCCTTTTTTTCATGAAAGACACCAAATGCCTAGTTTTCCATCCGTAAAACCAGAACAAAACAAAAAAAAGTGGTACAAATATATTCATACGACGCCACTACAGTGACGTTAAAAATCACTGACATTTGTACACTTAAATATGTATTTATATATATATGTGGTAAGATAAAGCTTAATATGCTTGTGTTTATATCATATTCATTAAAAACAATGAAGTTATCTGGTAAAAGAGTCATTGACAGACAGACAGATAGATAGATAGATAGATAGATAGATAGATAGATAGATAGATAGATAGATAGATAGATAGCTTTGATATTTTTAACTGCAACCAAAGATTGTGACCTGTCCAATAGACACTTATATCAGGGGTATTGTATGTTATAGGGGATATCTTCATAGTGAGATACCCTAAAGATTTTGCCTCCACCTAATACCTTTCCATTCGTGTTCTCAGTTTGGCTGTATTCAGCAGGGGATGGAGGATGGGGTCCGGTTCCAGTGATGGAGCTGGAAAATGTGCACCTCAATCAACACAAATCTCTTTTCCTGCTCCTTGCTATTCTGACCACATATTGTGGGACTCAGAGTTTCAGAGATCCATCTGTAGACCATCATGGAAAGTTTGGACCCTGTCCCGAGTTACATCACCATCCCCAATAGCCCCTGTATTTAAGGCAATGGTCATTGGGTTGCTGAACAGAGCATATGATGCATGGTTAATACTAAACATATGACAATGGTTACTACTGAGCCACTGAAGCAGGTGATTATGTTCCATTGAATCATAGGTCCAGTGACCATGTGCTTTGTGGTCACTTTCCATCATGTATGTTGCAGAAATAACTTAATATAGCAGTGGCTTTATCAAAAGTAAACCATATTTAACAAATGTACTCTCTGATTCCTGTACTTATGCTTTGTTTTCTGTGAGTGGACATTTTTCAATATTTTTTCCAGTTAAAATTTTTAATAAAGGTTTCAAACAAACAAAAGAAGTGAGTCCTTTCACTTGATTTATAGTAAGCATAGCATCAATTAACAACGCATGACATATCTAAATAGTGGACAAATTCCTAAGTGTAGAATGCCAAGATACAGCTAGGGTAGTCGGACAACTGAGCACCTTGCAGGGTGCTTCAGGTGGTTAAATACAAGTGAAATAAGCATATTCCGTGGAGTAGGGCCTTTAAAAGCCTGAGCAAATCCCATGTAGAGTTAAAGGAGGTGAAGGCTTCCATGCCTGAGAACCAGATTACGGCATACATTTAATTGTTTCAAACGGGAACTGAGGTTCTGAAATAAGGGGAATATGACCAGCTTATAAAGCTAGAACATTAGGTTTTGGGTTCTGTTCCCAAACCCACCAAAATCTAACATTTGAAGTGGTGCTGTAGTTCTATGGACTTGACATTTTTACATATATCTAACTGTCCCTTTTAAAGAAATACAGCATCAACACCCCACCCCGATCTCGCTTTGCTGTGCGGGATCTTTCTATGTAAAACACTCCATAGAGCGGGTTATGCTCTTTCCAGTTTGATAACAAAATTTACTAAAGTATTTATTTTCTTCATCATATATTCATTGTTATTTCATATACTACTTGCGGAATAGGATGGTGCTATACAGTATAAAACAGTAAATAATAAAAATAATATTCAGACATAACGAACAAACAATGTGTCTTGACAAACAAGAAATTGAATAAATGAGCACAGTTTCCTCTCCTTTTCCTAAATCTGTCTGTACCATATGGTGGACATGTCATTACTCAATACAGTTTGAATGAGAGCAAATAAATTTAAAGAATAAGCTAAGGTGCTACTGCCATTGGTGGACAATGACATTAGAGAAGAAATTGGAGTGGAAAATCCCAGAGATGGAGGTCTGCCTCCAAGCAGCTCCAATCTCACCTTGGCTTTGGTCCAAAAACTACAAACCAGACAAATCTCTCCTTTATGGGCACCCTCATTCCTAATTGTGAGTCTCTTTGATTTCATTTATTATAATATCCAATCATCAAAAGGCAGAAAGGACAATTTTGTTAATTGTAACCAAATATGTAAGATTATGATCACAAACAGATATAATGTGATTAAAATGTAAAAAAAAAAAACGGAAGGAGCCAAAGGAAAAAGCAACTTCTCGCTCCTGGCTCCTGAATCAGATAATGGATAAAGCAACCAATGTATAGCCGTATGTGTCCAATAAAATTGGTGGGCCATATAAATTAAGTCCATTAAAATAACACAGTCTACATCACCATCCAATATCCTTTTCTTTTTCTTCAGATTATAGTTATAGTTGTCCCACTTCTAAAGTCACCATCGGCGTAATACATGGCTGCCTGTCCCTGGATGGGACTTTCCACAATAAATCAGTTCTAAAATGGGATATTCAAAAAATAACACAAATTACTGTTTTCTTCATGGAATTATTTATTCTCATTAATTTGTGTGTGCAAACAAATGATAATCCAACAGAAAATGTGAATATTTTCTCTCCTTCTGAGAATGTGAAAAGCCTTGTAGAATAATCCTGACACCAGCTACGGTGTTTGGACTGGAACATTTTCGAACACACTTTCTTCTGCTATTTCATTTTGAAACTGTGTGAAATTAATTCTTAGAGAATTCTGAAAATTGAAAAGTTAAGCGATTAATTTATATGATTGTAATGGCGTCGGAGAGACTCCCTTCAGGACAAGAGGCTCTTCGGTGATAAATGGGGTAATTCGTTACAAGCAGAGTTCAAGTACTATAGCCAGTCTGATGCCTTACAGCACTTTAGGAGCTCAATTCTATGCAGTATTACGGGGGCTCTGAGCATGCAATATTTCACTGTTCACCATTTCAATTGCTATTCTATAATACTTAGAGAGCCACTAAACTTTCAACAGAAGCAAAAGGTTATTTTTACCCAGCCTCTGGTCATTTAAGGAAACACGGTATAATTTTTGGGGGTCTTTTCTGCGCTTTACAGCATCAGCTCAAATCTTCAGCTGATCATTGTTGAAATTGTGGTCAGCAAGTGTCCCGTAGTGATTATGGGTGAAAATGATAGTCTTGGTCTGCAGGAGCAATGTGTGATGGCACTGATCAGATTGCTTGTCTGCCTTGAGTTTTAAGCAGATGGGGCCAGTCAGGTCAGAAGTAAGTGGAGTTTATTTGCTAAACCACGAGTGACAGGTGAGCAGTAGTATGATGAATGATTTCACCTCCTTAAGTATGCATTATATATGCCCCTCTATTTGGAGCACAGATGGTCCGGCATAACAGTTAAATTGATAAGATAATATCACCAATTTAAATATACGTTATGCGGGACCAGCTACTGACATTTTGTTAAATGCTTCTTATTTGTCTTCTGATATCTATTTCAGAGAAATCCTAAAAAAAACATTTTTTCTTTACCCCACACATTATTAGCCAACTTTATTTGTAACACATGTCTGTCGGCATTACCAGGTCAAAATCGATTTTCCCCTAGCAGCTGGCCCCATTGACTAGGTTAGTTTGCCAATGCTATTTCCGGGGGGCTCTGTTTTAGAGTTAGGAGCACAAAATAATGATGCAACTTTAATTAAATGGGGTGCCATATTTCAACTAACATGTAAGATTGGATGAACAAAAATAATTTCCAAATAATGGTTGGTTCATTTTATCATCAATTCATTCATTCGTTCATTCATCCATCATCCGTCCATGAAATACATGAATATGTGCAGAGAAGGAGAGAATGTGGTGTTGTGTTAGCTATTGAGTAATTTATGATAAAAATCACAATTTTGTAATTTTGAAATACATTTTATTTGCATGCTTACGTCACTGTTGTGAATTATTATTGTTCATTCAATGTTAAACAGTATCTAAAAGCATTCTTTGCTTTTAGACTGTATTAAACTATAGTGGAACAGGCACTATTCACCTGATCAAATCATTGATCGAACATTATACTCCAGATTTTTCTCATAGCCCACTGGCATATTAGAATTAAAATATAAGATATTATATTAAGTTCCATCATGGATAGCTGATTATTCCAGTGTTAACATTGTATTCATCTTCCTATAACCACGCAAGGCTAGAAATCAAGTCCATGGGGTCACGACTTGTGCCGATCACTTCCATCTCTGGAGACCTCCTCAATTTTTGGTCTCGTAAATGTTAAGAATCGTAATGTTATCATAACAGATCCTTCTATAATGCCACGAGGGTGCACTGCAATGCCTTTCTACTACAACAAAAATAATGTGTTTTAGTGAAACCTCACAACATGAAACAGATGAATGGAGCATATTACAAATTTGTTGACGTGGTATTATAAAACTGTTCTTTTAACATATTTAGAAATATTTTCTGTGCCAACTGCAGCGGAAAGGGATTTTGAAACTGTGAGAGATAACTGCAGACCAAGAGGCTTAAAACAAACTCAATGTCAAATACTAAGTCAGTTGACGCATCCCTGTTGTGTAGATAAGAGCCATGTTAGGTTCATATTAACTCCTGTAAATTAAGCAATCATACAGTTTTGACCAGAGTGTAGGAAGTTATCTGGAGATACATTACAGTAATTTAAGAATTAGTTAAAGCACTGTGGATAGAATGGGGTTACCTAAAATATAAAAAAAACAAAAACAGGAAGATGTGGGTTTGCTCTTATTAAATGTCTGTTTTTCTGCCCAACACATTGTGACATGCTATTTCTTCCTAAACTAACCTTACACCATTTTAAGATGTTTTTATTTTTGTATTTAAAAAAAACCCTTGAATAGACTAAACACAAAAAGACTAAACTTATTTTATGTGTCCAATGTGAATAAAACAGCATAAACGTGTCACCCTGCACCACTAAAGATATTTCAATCCAACTTTACCATGTTTGAGCAGAAATTTCCAGAATATATTATGTCTATTTTAGTATGTTTTACACATTTATCTTTTTTCCTAAAAACATATTGTCCTTGTTTTGTTGGAGATGCCGTTGACTGTCGCTGATACGCTGTACCTGGAGAGAAAGAATGCCTCTAAACATCTTTATTTTAATTCAAAGTTTGTAATACAATCCGATCTATCTCCCTTGGGTCACTGTCATGTTTGTTTTGTTCTGTTGATTTAAGTTTTGAGCATTTTTCCCAGCTGAATCTATAATTGTTTTATTAAAAGAGAATTAGAACTCAGTTGATATCCTTTACATCTCTGTTTCAGTAGAGCTGTGACAAGAAGGTTGTGGAAAGACAATGGCTTTTGTTTCAATGAACCCTATGCAATGAGTGTCTGATGAAAAGCTGAAGTAATGAACCCCACCCCAACTAGAGCTTCCAATATATCGATGTACCTTCTCACCATGTGCTTTTTTCTGCATTTTAAATTGTAAGTGAAATTACTTTTGGCATTCATGTTACTGAAAATAGTTTCCATGCTTTAACCAGAAGCCAAGATCACACCTTCACAGTGATCTGCAAGACATTTTGAATCCTTTTTAAGGTACAAATATAGAGAGGCCCACTAATATATATATATACATATCGTATTTGCTCGATTATAAGACGACCTGATTATAAGACGACCTGATAAAATTTGAATATTTATTTAGAAAAAAAAGAAAAAGCCTGAATATAAGACTACGCTATAGGAAAAAAGTTTTATTAGTAAATATTAATTCACATGTAAACTATTTTTTCATATTAAATAAAAACTGTGATTGAGCAAAATGCATTTTTTGTTATTACCTTTTATTTGCCAACCCCCCAGTTATGCACATCTGCCTCCCTGGTATGTCACTCTGCCCCCCTGATATGCCTTATGCCCCCCTATTTGCCACTCTGCCTCACTGATATGCCATATACCCCCCATTTACCACTCTACCCCCCCCCCAGATATGCCTTATTCCTCCCTATTTGCCAATATGCCCCCCTTATATGCTTTAATCCCCCCTATATGCCCAGCCAGACGTAGCGAAGCATCCCTAGACTTGTCCCCCGTGCTCCGGACTCCCTGGTGCCAAGTGGATAACCTCCGCTGCTCCCCGGACTTCTGCCGGGGCTTCTATGACTTAGCACTGGAGGGTCACGCCAGTGCTCTGTCATAGAAGCCGCAGCAGAAGTGTCGGGTAGCAGACGTTCACCGGCTGCCAGAGAGGAGGCTCCAGGTCTCTTGCAGCGCTGCGGGGGATCCTCCTCTCTGGCAGCTGGTTAGCATCTGTGCGATGCACGCAGACAACCTCCCACCAGGGCTTCTATTGTGGAGTACCAGAAGGTCACATCCCGCTGCCGCTCAGTCATAGACGCCCCGGCAAAAGTGCCATCACACAGACATCCACCGGCTGCCAGAGAGGATCTGAATCTTAGTCTTGTAGTCAGATCTCTATTTGAGGTGCGATTATAAGACGACCTTGAATATAAGATGAGAGATATTTTTCAGAGCATTTGCTCTGAAAAAAATCTTGTCTTATAATCGTGCAAATATGGTATATATATATATATATATATATATATACCAAGCAAGGTTGCCTTCCCCAGAATTGTGTTTCCATGTTTAGCATACCCTGCATGCATTAATAATGCAATCATAGTTCGAGGATAAAGGTAAGAAATTATTCACTGGCTTTTTGATCTCTGCACATAAAACATAAATAACACACACTATGTAGAAATTTACCACTTCAAGGAACTCACCAGAAGCTGCGTAAATTCCGGCCAAAATTTACATAGTGTTTGGCCTGCACATTCGAAAGGAATTCCCTTACAAAGTGACCTACAAGTTCCTTGTTTCATTACACAAACCACCGGGGAAACCAGAATGAGTATGTGCAAATGAGGGATTTTATAATGGCCCAGGCATTAACGTTCTTGCCTATTGCAATAACATACACAAGTGCCGTAAATTACCCGTGCTTTAAAGTAGCTGCACTAGTTACATTAAAGCAAATACCTCCCTTGAGTGGCATTACTTGCATGGTTTTGAAATCCTGGAGTTTCCTTGGTGTCCACAATTAATTTAAAGGTTTATTCCAGCAGATCCAGGCAGAAAACATTGCAACAAAATGAAACCGTCTAGTAATCTAGAATAGCAATATCACTTGCAAAGGCTTCTATGTGTTTCTTTTTAATTGGAAATTTTGAAGAGGACTTCTAAAAAGGCAGGTTCTTGTGGCCTTGGGATGGCCAGTCAGTTGACTTTTTTAGTATTTGGGAAGTTAAGCAAGGTTGGAATGGATAAGTGCTTTCCCTAATCAGCCTTTTATTACCAAGTACATACAAGACGTTATATCTAGACTTGCTCATTCCTATTCGGGAGAACATGAAAACGAACACAAATGTTGCATTTTTGTTGTTCTAACCAAATGCCGAATAAACTAATATGGCGGAGGGTTGACATACACGAAGACGAAGAAGCACAACATAAAGAATTCTTGTGTTCTTCTTTGTAGATATCTCCTAGCTAATCTCCCTGGTCCCTTACCCCCCATACAAGTCACTTCCTCTAGCCTGCCTTGTCTACGGACTCAAATCCTCGTTCCTCCCAAGCCAAGTTGCTCAGAGCGGTTGTCTGAGTCTGAGGAAGGTGGCCTCGGAGGAACGGGGATTTGTCACCCTGACAATGGTCAAGACAAGGACCTTTAAAATCCTGGCGCCAAAGCTGCTGCCTACTGTTACTGTGTTAACCCCGGATTAACCCCTGCTAGAAATTCGGCAGAAAACAAAGAGAAAAATGAACACAAAGAATGTACACGAAAATTCGCCAAAAAAGAACACAGGAACGTTATATCTGTGTTTATAAAGCGCACGAACGTGAGCACTGATTTTGCACAATAATTATCAATTATCTGTCTTAAATTGTTTTGATCCCAAACAGAACTTGTATATGGGAAGGGGGACCCTCAACACAGCTGGGGCCGCAAGGGGGACATGATTTTCTGTTACCCCATGGATTCCCAATTCTAACAATCTACTTGAACACCTCCATTTATATGGCAAACTCTTGCTGGAAAACGTTCTTTAATGTGCCTCCAGCAATTACATGTTTATCTGGGGCAAAGCTCCTCGGCCTGGATCTGCCCCCCAGTTTAGCTGTGATGGGGCCACTGGGTACCTCAGTACATGCTCACTTTTAACCGTTAATTTAATAACGAATAAGGGAAACCTTTTGGATTACAGGTTCATATCCCTTGTAGTTGGTGGAGAAACGCCAGAGCATTACAACGCACGCAACTCTGACAGTGAATGAACATCCTGAATTAGTACATGACATGTATGATAAATCAATAGCATAACATATATCAGGCCGGTAGCCAAGATCCCAGGGCGCGTTGTCGGCGCTTCAAATCTTCGTAGCATAAAAGCAGTGTTAGTTTTTAATGGGGCATGCAGCAAAAAGAAAGAACTGTGCGCAATTGTACTGGGATTTATTGAGAACGTGTTATAACAGCCTCTGATTGAGTCACTCGCTTCCCGTGTCTCACGTATCGGACTGAATCTCAAACCCTCTGACGATCACCGATCCTCTAATAGCAATTCTCCTTTGAACACAAGATGGCAGCCTTAAATAAACACAGCTTCCCTACATCTTTACACATCATTAATTTTCTAATTTACACGTTCAGTTTTCCAGGGCCAAACTGCAGCTCATTACTCACAAACTTACGAGGAGCGACCGGCACAGGGACTGTCTTTTCCGGTTCCATCTTTGCACCTGTCTATGGACCAGAAATATTGCTCTCGCTTGCAGGTTCCACTCTTTGCTCTACTATAAGGAGGGACAAGGTGACGCTTACCCATTTTAGGCTTTTTACTGCTTTAAGATGAGTCAACAGATTATTTTGTTTGGCTTCCAAAACTATACGCCAGGAGTGAGAACCTTAAATTAAGTATTAAAAGATACATTTGTGCACACATTTTTTTTGTAGGATACTTTAAATGTACAAATGTTTTTTTCTTTTAATAAATCTTATATTTAACATATCTTTTATATCACAAGCTTATTATGTTCTACAGCTTGTAATATTTCTTTGTTCATCGAACGAGCCATGTTTGTTATAATAACTGCAGGCTTTATACATTCCAGCAGCAGAAATAGCTTTATGAACATTATTATTATCATTATTATCTTTTTATTTATTAAGAGCAACAAATCACACAGCTCTGTGCAATTTAAATGGGGCAGTTATCACACATAACAAATATACATTAATACCTACATCAGGAGAAGAGAACCTTCCTTGCCCCATGAGCAGCCATCTAGCCTTATAGTACTTTTACACAAGGTTCCTGGCGGGTATAGTGGGCTTTTCAGGGTCCTTTCGAGAGCTTAAAATCTAAGGAACATATGAATATCTTTAAATAAATATACCTATATACCAATTCCTGGCTTTTGGGGCCACTTGATAATCTGATGTTGCTCTTTTCGTGGCGTTCTGCATGTTCTGAATATAAGACTATGCCCCATAGCAATATTTTTATGCATTAAAAGAGCAGGAAATGTATTAATAAAAAAGTTTTATTTTAATTAAAAAATTTGTTCTTGCTCTAGACAATGTGTTGAGCTACCCTAAAATTAACTTAAAATGGGCCATGATATCAGGTCGAAAGTCTTAATAACAAACTATTGAAAGGCATGGGTTCCCTGGGGCTTGATTTGGGTTCCAGTTCTCCTGCTATGATGTCACAGGCTATTTCCATTCATTGTGCTACGAATGGTGAATGGTTTGTAATGGTGACAAGCCATTTGTAAAGGGATCTCAATATGTAAGGCTTGAAGAAGAGAAGGTAGAGAGTAGATGTGATAGAAACATTTCAGTTAGTACAGGAGTCAAGTTGTATTTCACAGGAGGAGAAATGTTCGAACAAGAGGTCATAATCGAAGACTAGAGATCAGGAAGTTTTACCGTACTGAGTGGGTGGTAGATAAGTGGAATAGCCTCCCATCAGACGTGGTAAAGACTAATGGGATAGGCATATAGCATTCTGAATCTAAAACAAGACCAAGGACCGGTTAAAATGTAGGTCTTTACAGCAGAAACAATGGGCAGACTAGATGGACCGTCGAATTCTAGTGTCAAATAATTGTCTATTTGGTGCAAGGGAAATGAGATAATATTCTGATAATGCCCAGCACATCACCCTAGTCCAAGTGCATTCCAAACTACTTATGTTTTTTTAATTTTCCGTTCCCCTGGGAGCATTTAATTAGCACCTCACATAAAACGCAGATCTTCTCTTTATCATCTCCCCTGTAGATGCTGCACGCTACGCATTTCCCCTGCTACAGGTTTAAATGAGAGCTGCGGGGAGAATGGAATACGCTCCAGCCTTATGAAGCTTAGCAGTCATTGCTCCACATGGAAGGATTTCAAACGAACCATGAAGAAAGGAAGCAGCCGAGGAGGAAATACTCCACTTCTGAACCTGAACATCCGCGCTTGTAGCGCATTGAAAACATTTGTTATTGTCTGGCCCCACATGGTAGTGGGAATAAAAAGCAACGTTGCATATATCTGTGTGCCAGGATATCCTGGGGAGCTGCACGCTGGTGTCGGATTTAATGCATGCACATAAATTATGTGCATTACAAGCTCATAAAGCCATTTCTTGCTAATGAAAAAAAATGCTCTATGCGAAAAAAAAAAATATCTATGTAAATGTCAAATAAATGAGTAGATTTTTATTTTCCTTGGAGAACAACTCCTATGACAGACGAGGTGGCTGGAAGTTGACCGCTGCTTGCCAAAATATATGATTTGTGCAATTATTTCCCAATAGGTGTTGGTGAGTCAAAAGTGAGGTCCCGGCAGTCTCTTCGAAGCGGCTGGGTCCCAAAGGGTGTCACAAAGCAGACTCCCTAATGCCCATGCTCTTTCTGCCACCTCCTATCTATGTTTGATAGCATGCAGATACGAGGGTCCCAAGTTACCCGTGTGTATTTTTTACTTTCTTGTTCTATATGTGTTACATCAATACTAAGCTGTCTTTATTTCAGGAATAAAGGAATCCAATAATGGGAGAGAGACACTGGGGCTTCATATTGAGCACTTTCTGGTTGGTGACAACATTTTGCGCTACGGCTCTTCCTAAAGTATGCACCTTACACGGATCCTGCTCTAACAAGGAAGTCTATCATTCATTCATAACATTCATTCCCAATACCAAAAATGCACGTAATTCCTTACATACATGCCTATAACATGAGAGAGAACACACCCCTGGCACATCTCTGCTTTGGCAGCACCACGAAAGAACGCTAACCGGTGTCTTATTAAAATAAGCATTACATAGCTCTGCATCCCAGGAAGTGGTAATTAAACGGTGTCACTCGGACTCCAAAGAACCATATAGGTCAGATGTCAGTATTAATGATCTCTCTCGGAGATCTCTCGCGGAGATCAGGTCTCAGCTGCAAAGGGCCGCGCGAGAGGGAGAATTATGCTTGGGTGGAAATTAACCTGTGCGCTTGACACAAATAAATAACCTTAGTTCAAAACAGTTAGGGGTTATAGCATTAAAAACGCGATGGTGACACTTTGTGGGGTGTGAGATTTAATCTATACATTATGCTAGCTGTCTGGTTTGTAAGTGATAGATAAAACTTAAAGGAACAATTCTAGTATATTTTTATACCGTGCCCTCCTGGCTAGTAAGATCACTTAATTTAGCAGAGAAGCCCGAGATTCTTGGCTCTGTGGCATCCATCCCTCCTGCCTTTTCTCTCACAATTATCATATTGAGAGCCATTACTGCTGGAATGAGTGACCCGCAGGGAGAAGATAATAGGCAGCCATACAAGGAATCAATAGATGTGCTAGTGATCTGGTTCACCTAATACAAATGAAATCCAGGCACAAACATATGAGTAGATATATAGGTGACTTGTGAGTAGGCATTTTCTCTGTGTAGGCATATTATATTTGGCCATCAAAAGTATATAGGCATCTGGCCCTTTAGTTCAATCAGGTTTAAGGTAAGATTAACCCTTTAACAATTGATAATCCTAGCCACAAAGTTTTAAATAGACTTGGGCACCAGGGAGGTCTTCTTGTTCGTCTTCGTGCTCGCCTTCGGCGAATCTACGGATTTCCGCTTCCGTCAACTCCTGCAATGCCGCGAAGATAAGGTAGGCTAGATGGGGAAGGGACCGGGGAGATTAGTAGACGAAGATTCTTTGTGTGTGTGTCTTCGTCTTCGTTTTACCGCTGCTATCTTCTCTTCTTCATGTCTTTGGAACGAACACGAAAACGCACTCTTCGTGTTCGTTTTCATGTTTGCCCGAAGACGAATGCACAAGTCTGGTCTTAAAGGTTACTGATATCACATGAAAACTGATTACATGTTACTTAATTGAAAAAAATTACTAGTGCATCCTGTGGTCCCCAGTAGGGGGGTTAAGATTTTGGAAGTGCCATCAGTTTTACAAAAGAACATCATGTCAACAAGATACTCATGATTTGGTCTGATGTTCTAAAACAAAATGTGCCATGGTTTTGAACTTCAGTAATGTATGTATGTTTGGATTCCTTGTAGATGATACATGCACAATAAGAAGCACACCATGTTCTAGTTGGGTTGCGGAAGAAGACCTTCTCATGTCCTTCAGCTGCAACCCTTGATACACTGCCTCTGAAAAGAACCAGTTGGATAACCTGGCATGACCCATTTTAAGTAATGGGATTGTGTGTTAGGGATAGAGTCAACGGTAGTTGGGGACTTTAGTGAACATTTCACAATAGTAAAGGTGTGGCTGGCATACAATAAATGTATAACTGATTATTTGAAGAAAACGGCAGAGATGGAATGCTGAAATAAGCTTGGTGCAGGACTTTCATTATCAAGGCGACATCTACGTTATCTCTTTGGGAAGGCAACATTTTTATATGTAGCTGAAATTAAATAACTGTGTACTTGTGTTATCTGTCTTTTGTGCTAAAGTTACTATAACAAAATAAATATTTGTCAGTTAATGGAAAGACCTAGAAAGATGATGCAGATTGCAAGTTATAAACATACAATGAAAAACAAACTGCTACATTTAACCACTGAAAAAACCTAGTTCTACTAAAAGCATTGGACAAAGGAAAATCTTGGGGCTATAAGAAGCTCGACTACTACCAATAAACGGCTGCTCCGTGGCCAGGGCTCGAAGTGGCATAAGGCAGACTAAATAGATTATTAGAACACCACAAACCCAACAGTGCCAATGAAGGGCAAATGGGAGGGATTTATTGTAGCCACACCCCCTCTTGCCTATACACTGGCTATACTGGCCATACTCTGCCCATTTTCAAGCACACTGTAATCATTTTGCACAACTTTCATATTTCACCCTATTCACCATTCATTTTTGTAATGTAATGTAAACCAGGCACTGTCTGGGGTCCAAATACAGAAGTGATGGTAAAATAGGTTCTAGAATAGTCTAATACATCCTTCCAAGCCTGTTTGGTGCCCCTTCTGCCATGAAAGGGAATCTTGCTATTGAGAAGGACATAGTGGGGATTATGTACACTAAGTGATTTAGCGACACAGTTTGAAAAGTGCTCTTTTAGAAATGGAATGGACCATTTAACATTCTTTTGGTTTCTATGGTGATAAGCAATATATTGCTCAGACAGCTTGCACGCCACAAAAAGTACAAATCAGTTTTAATGTGCAAAAATACAAAATATGATACATACAGTACAGTACATACTACTACTGAAGGAAGCCGTAAAACAAGGCAGATACAGAAGAAAAGGCAGACTCATATTTCCTAAGTGTCCATCTTTAGAGAGATTTTGGATCCCAAATGCCTACGTCCCTTAAATGTTGAGAGACAAGCAGACCTGATGGCCCTGCGCATTGTGTATTATATTGTTATGTATAGGGCAGAATGCAAAGAATTTTTTCACCCATGTTAGTTTTGATTGCTAATTTATTTAATAGTATTTGCTAAGATAATGAGACCACTTTCATACATCACACCAGAATCCCTTTTAGACATAACCACCCGGGTAGTTGTGAGCGGTACACTTTAGAGGAGCAAGAAACCTGAGTAAAAAGCAGACCCAAAGCCCCCACATGTCAACAACTTGAATATATTTAACCTTTTTAACAATTGTGTAGACCAGTTTTTAATACTTTTTTAAGGACCAGCATGTCTGTCTGTCTATCTATCTATACTATTCAGTAGATATCATGATCATGTAAGCTACGAAGATTCAACAGAGAAACTATTAAAAGCCTTAGAACAAAAAAAACCATCATTTCTATATAGAGAAAAACTGCAGGGATTTTGGTATTCTGTTCACATTACATGCAATCATGAGAATGTTGCTAAGATTCAGATGGAAAAGTTCATGTTTACCATTGTCATGTAATGGATTTGACCTTTCCAATGTTCCTTATGTATTCATGTAAATGATAACGCCTGTGATTTCTAATTTCATAAAAAAAAAAGCTTAACTTGACTTTTTTTTACCTAGACAATTTCCTGTTGATAATTATGACATTTACGCTCACCCAGGGCCTGCCATCCTTTAGGGATCCTTGGTGGTTGCCCGGGAGATTCTACTTTATTAGGGCATCATTAATTATAATTTAAAGCGTGGTGTGACTTGCTGTAGTCACTGTCCAGCTGCCCACTACACTTCCTTTCTCAGCTGTGACTAGTAGTCTTCTCAACATGGGTAATGTCACCATTTGATTTGCATGTCTATGTAGACCAGTGGTTCATAACACAGCCTTCAAGGTACACTAAAAGAGCAAATTGAGTTATCACTCATTACAGTAGGATCCTCCTTGTTTGGCAGGTTTCCAGGAGGACTGCGTGGATGGATTTCCTTTATTCTGAAGGTTTCTTCTGAAACTCTGTTTCTAATATTGTAGGGAGTCTTACTATCCATACTCCATTCATTGGACAACCAACTTTAATATAGAATATGAAGTCTCAAATGACATGGTAGTGCTGAATGCTTGAAGCATTCATTTTAGTGAATGGAATACTTTGACAACTTCAAAGTTTCAAAGCTCCATTGCATGGACAGTGAGATCCGTAAGATACCTAAAAAGTAAAAGTGTACACAACAAACATAGGAATTGTATTTTCTCAGAAAGTTAGATTTACACATAAATCGTATGCACCTAGTAGATTACAACATACAGAGATTCTGACTGGGCCACTAAGGCAGTGTCTTGATTTCTGCATGAAGTTTAGCTGTACCTCCTCCTACAGATTTACTCACCAGGGCCACCAAGTTACCACTCAGATCTCTGAAATATGTAAGGAGCAGCATAAAAAATGCTGCTCCAGCTTGTATCAAAAATATTTGTAGCAGAAACAGCTATGATGGGTTTCGTTTATATTTGGCATAATTTTATATCCCCAACTGAAGAAATCTACAACCGGTAGCCACTGAGCACTTGATGTTAATGTCAATTTTAATGCAACCCTCATAAAACTAAATTACAAACAAATAAAAAATAATTAATAATACAAAATATATCTTCAATCCCAAAATTCTATTTTTTTCTACTACATTTTCATAGAAGAGCTCAAACTTTCATTAACCATAAGATGTTCTTATTAGCATGAAGGTTGGAGACCCATGTGCTACTGGTGATGTTTAAATCATAAGTGACATATTTTTTCCCACTGATTGCAAATCAGTGTTATTCCTCCGACATAACATACATGTTAGCGGTAGTAACTTTTATCCCCAGATGAAGCAATTTCAAGGAGAACATCTTCTATGCACTAGAAGCAAACACCTGTTTAGAATTTGCATCCATTTATTGCTAAAGGCATCAATTTAGATCTGCATATATACTAATTTTCTTTCTTTATTGCCTACTAAGATTCAACACATGAAAAACATAGCTAATTTAAACCAATATGCTAAAAATATTAGACTATATAATGAAGCAGTTTTCAGGAATAGAATATATTTATATATTGGTATGTGAAAAGGAATAGCTAGGAAACATAACGCACAATTAAAGTCAAGAACAACAACATATACAATCATATTGTAATGTCAGAGTGATCCAAGCCCTTCTGTAAAACTAGTTGGATCATTGAACCATTTCGCATCTACGGTATATGGGAGTAACATATTCGATTTGGATCAGATTTGCAAACAGGTAATTCGAGATGATAAATTAGACTCCACTTGCTGCTTCATTAGCCACATGTAGAATGTACAGTGATTCAAACCCACTCTACCTCTGCAACGTGAGCATGAGATGGTGCTGAATTTAGATCTAAAATGTATATTCGGCCACGTAGCCATTAGTTTGTAGAGGCCTTTAATTTGGAGGGCAACCAGAAACCATTTTTAACGATTTTTTTACTTTTATTTATGTATTTGCTCAAACATCATGGAAATAACACCGATCCATACATTTCTGGGAGTTTTACAAAGGGGTTATTTTCTATACCTTCCAAAATTTAAAAATACCAAAACTATTTTGTATAGTGTAGAGGCATGGCTAGGGGGCTTGAATGTTCTTTAGGGTTGTAGAAACAATGATACACCAAGATATGGTGGAAGTTAATAAGAAGATTAAGCAGCTACTTAGGGCCACCGTTAGTATAACTATGGATGTAGCTTTCTAAAACTAACTTATAATTGTTCATTAGTTACCTGAATTAGTCTTTTCATGACTTGTTCTTGAGGAAGAGTCATTCTAAATCATTAAAGGTAGGCCTCCTAAAAATACACAAAGCCACATCTGGATAGCCAGCAAAACCTCCATTGCATGCTGTATCCTGCAAAATTCTTAAAAGGTGACTTTTATGCTGGGCTAAATACTGTACGTCACTGACAGGGACTGTTACTCCTAAATAGGTACACTTCAGAAGTATGCGTCTTCCTCACTTTACACTATGGTCAAAACCCAGTGAGCTTGGACGGCACTGCCAGTGAGAAGTCTTCTCGCTGACTCAACTATAGAGTGATTAGGCCTGCCTTTATTTACCTGGGATATCCCTTCATAATTAATATGGAATTCAGCGATATCAAATGACAACTATCCTGCTAACTCTTGCATTAGTGAATAAACCCTTCAGAATTCTAGGGAGACATATATATAGATGAGGATACAAGGTATGTCACAACTTGAGTCCTCGCCCATTGTTCAATACCCATTTACACATGCCTGCTACTTTATGCATAGCTTTGAGCATAGCCACAGTGTTAGCTTGTTCTTGACTGAGCAAGTCTTGGGCATGTTTGGATCAATTTTGAAGACTTTATGGCTAATTGTGCCAGAAATTATAAGGCTTCATTGGCTAGACCCATTAAAGCCAAAATACTTGTATGGGATACTTGGATTTCTCATGCAGAGAGTACATTCAGCCATTCAGAGATTCCACATTACTGCATTTGATCCAAAACGTTACCACTTTAACAAATAATATACAGAAAGGGGAAAGCATAACCTAAAAAAAAAGCATAGTCAGTGAACACCTATCTAAAGCATAAATATTGGAGATTCCGTCGCACTATATGACCATTTATTGCCTACTCCAATACTACGTCAAAATACCCCAAGTCTGGTGAGTCCTATATAATTTTTCACAGCTATGAATCAATGGGACTGCACTGCGTTTTAACCCAAGATGAGACTCTCAAGTAGGGTGACCACATCAGCCATGTTTTCCAGGACAAGTATAATTTTTACATATTGCTGACCAGCCTAGATAAAGTGCTGCCCTGCAGTATGGGGGGTGTATATCTGACTGTTTGGTTCCCTTCCATAAGTTTATACATCCCACATACTGTTTACATGTGTCCTGGAAAACATGGCCAATGTGGTCCCCCTACTCTGAAGTGATTTAAAGCCTTCTCTGGACACCATTAATGAGACACCTGTGTGCCAGGAGGGGCTGCTCAACCCTAAGGATTTGGTCAAAACCTGCAAATATGCATAGCACAAAAAAACTATGCGGAAAGGGGAGGCACAACCTAAAAAGCATAAAAGGCATACGCATTCAGATTCCCGGGTTGCTGCTAAAATAATAATGACAAATAAATACACAAAACACAGCAATAATTCAGTGCATACCCAGTGAATACTATTAAAAAAAATAAGGCATAAATATTGGGGATTTCGTCACACTACATGGCCATATGCTGTTTAGCCATTGTAGCATTGCCGTTATCTAGGTGGGATCAGTGTGATACGCTGAGAAGATTCTAGGAATTATGAATGGAAATATGCAAATGAAGAAATACAGATAATTATTCTGCATGCGTATGCTTTAAGTAGGCGGCCTAAAGCACGTAGTGATTGTATGCAACCTGAGCATGAAAGCGCTTTCACTAACATCTGTCTAAACCTTGCGGGGATAATCAATGTAATGTGGGAATAGACTCCCTTGTGGAAAAACAACCCCATGATTTTTTTTGGGCAAGCAGACTACCTAAGAAGAAAATTAGCGGGGACTTTGGTAGACAATGGCTTGATTACTTTTTTCTAGATTAAACATAGTTTTTCCCACTTACACAAATCTCTGATGTTTCTATATTATCACTTTCTACCTTGTTTAGCGTTACACATCTATCATTTCTCTGTGTGTGAAAGGCACAATGACATAAGTAATTTGAAAAAGCCCAGCCATAATCTATCTTACTGCAGAATAACAATCGAGTATCCTGGATCTTTATACTATATATATATTTAATATCTGTTTATGGTTTCTTTTGTCTAGTGTACATAAATATACGAATGTATACATTATGTATCTCTGGGGTGTTTTGGGCAGGTACTTCATCTTGTTTCAAAGAGGTCCCTGCCATGCTAAAACTTACCAGAATCTGTCATTAACTCATTTGAAATGTCCTCTCTGGTTCAGCTGAAAACACCAGGTCCTCACCAAACTTAATCATACCTAATAAAGTAGCAGTTTTTGTGCAAATTAATAAAAACTGAATCTTGTGCCAGGTTGAGCCCCATTTTCCTACATTAAAAAAAGGGAAAAAAAGCTGTTTTCCTCTAAAGAGATTCTAGAAGCCTGATCTTTCCCTGAATTTCACATTTAAAAGCCCACTTTCCAACGCATGTCTTATGCTGAGCACAGGATGACAAGGATGGTGGGAACGATTTTGGGAAATGTATACTGTAGTGCGGTAGGATGCAACAAATGTCTTTGTATAAAGTGCACAGTTAGGGCTATGGTTGTGGATTTATTAAAAGGAAAAGTGACAATGTTGTCCCATGCGTCTGTCTCATTGTTTTTATGTAATAAGAGCTCACCAACATTTACAGCCCTACAAAACAGGACTACTTCACTTCTCCGGGCGGACAGAGTCTGCATTCAAAACAATCTCTCCCCGCTTCCAGTGTGTCTTTACCTGCTGTCCATGGTACTGAAAGAGTTGAATCGTATTCCTAGACAACAGATGCCAAGTATTTGTAATCTCATTGATTAAAGCGATCCTACATGCCCCGGAGCACTGGATTGGACTGCAGAAATAAGCACAGCAGTTTGTATGCTTAGCGGACACAGCACTGTTTGTGAAGGTTAGGTTGTTCTCTTATAGTTTAGACTTCTACTGATGAAAAAGCCTTGCCCATCACTCCAAACCATTAAGCCGCACCAAACATATTTAACATAGTATTGCTTAGGACAATTTCAGGATGGTTGGCAGTTCAAGGGCTCACACTAGCAGTGCTAACTAATGAGGTCAAATAGTCCTTTCTGCTCTCATTTAAACCCATTTTTAGTGATGATAGAGTTAAAAAGTCAGTAGCTGTAATTGTGTCTGGGTGATTAAACACTCGCTTAGATGTTATTAAAAGGTCAGGAGGGGATGTGTGTGAAATAAAGGTTTCTGACTATATAAGCCTTGTTAGAGGTAAAGAATGGTAATGGAAGGGGATAGACCATGCTTTACAGCCATAAAAGCGTAGAGCTTAGAGCAAAATATTAGAATATTAAAATTGAATATATATGAATATTGATAAATATTAATTGAAAACAAATATTGCCGACAAGCAATGAGCATAAAAACGTGTAGTCTTAGCAGTCTACAGGAGTTGTATGTCTGCTGCTGGTGTATAATTGCCGGTACAGAGTATGTTGGTGAAAAGGTCATCATAGTTAAAAGAAAATACCATAATTTGACTCAAGAGATTCAACTAGCCATAAAGCACTTTTATGCTACTTCTTGTGTCCATCAGGAATTATCTCCAGCCCAAGCACAGCAACACCCTGAATGCTTTGATTAAATATTGTATTTAAATAAGTACAGGAGGGGGGTGTATTTCAAAGGAAGAGAAATGTTAGAACAAGAGATCATACATTTAAAAGTAGAGCGTCAGAGGCTTAGATGTAATGTAATAATATTTTACTTTACTAAGAGGGTGGTTAACAAGTGGAACAAACTCCCTGCATGAAGTAAATACATTTAAATATGCAAGTGATAGGCATATGGGCCAAGGGCCGATTAAGGTTTTTATAACAGGCTAGATGGGCCAAATGGTTCTGGGCTTATATGTTACCTATAAGCACAGAAGTTTTTTTTTCAGTTCTATAGTGACTATTGCCTATATGTTTACTGCCACCATAATACACGATAATACGGGCAAAGAAATGTATTTGTAAATAGTTAGATAACATTTGTAATTTAAAAGGCACTGAAAATACATGTTACCACCTGCAACCATTCTGAGACGTAGCTCCCCGTGTGTAAGGAATCGATAAGCGGAGCTAATGCAGAAATATGGATCTTTGATGATGACAGAAACACTATTTAGTGTTCTATTAAATATATGACTTAGGGAAATACATAGTTAATATGGTATTAGTGAAACAACTAAAACGCTGTCAGATGCCTGACCCGAGAGGATCAGATTGGACAGCCCTAAAACAGTTGGTTGTTTGCCCAGCAGTAGATGTTTCTCCTGCCAGCACTTCTCCCTAATTGTGACTTTATCAGATTTTACTTCTGCCAAAGTTTTTTGGATTTACTACTGTGTAGGATTAGAAATCTCTTTAAAACCTGCAAACTGCATGTATAATAGCAGAAAAGCAGGAAGAACTCAAAGTACTTTTACAATAAGCTCTGAACGTTATTTCCAGGGTCTTTGACTTAATATCCTTTCCTGTCCCGTTATCCTCACAACATATATATATGCATTTATACAAACTAATACACTATCTCTACATGCTAGCCTTTGTCTTAAATCATAGACTTGGGGGCCTCACTATAAATGTCTTCTCTTCTTTTGCCCTCTCCGCATCTCTTCTCCCCTTCCTTTTACCCCACCTAAAAGTAAGTCCTGCTTATTAATGAAATCTGGGGCCTGGTGGGGAAAGACCTATGAATTCCTTCATGAAGAACACTACAAGTTTTGTTGTGGGTTCCTTTGAGCAACCTTTTTTATGCCTAATAAATATCCTTAACATGATTTCATTACCTCGGTTCAATTAATCCCCATAATGACAAGAATGTAATTTTTTTTCAATAAATAAAATCTACTACTTAGAAGGTAGCGATGAAATCCAATAACAGATCATTTCTCCTCAGGAGAAAGATATCACTAAAAATTAATAGGCTAGAGAGAAGCTCGTCTGAGCTCTGTTTGAGAGGAGATGAAATAACCCCAGACAACACTTAGGTGGTTTTAAACACCTGAATTATGACTTGAATGATGCCCCCAACACTTTCCAGACCATGCATTGCAGACTTGGCTCTAGAGATAAATGTTTGACCCTTTTAGGATTTTTGTTAGTAGCCGTACCATACCTATCATTTTCTATCTTAATTAATTTAGTATATGCCTTGTGACTCAGAAGAGTGCATTGAATATGGGCTTACTAAAACAAAAATCATTATTTTCTAATCCAAAATGAAAAAGATTTATTTATTAAGAAGATAACTTAAATGGCTCATCAATTCGATTTGTGCTCATAATTAGGTGCAAAATCTGGAATCAAGGATGCCAGACTATACAGACTTAAAGAAGACACCTTAAAAAGATATATTAATCAATGGAACATAAACAACTGTCTCAATGTTGAATTAAATATTTTCAAACAGTTCATCAGTTTTTAGAATAGTTGTAATAACAGATTTCAACCCAGCTGCTGTGAACTTCATTATGGTATAGACATTTTGGGCTCTCATCCAACCTCCAACCTTTATTTTGATATCTGTACCAGTTATAAAATATATTATGACTTTAAAAGATTCAAATTAATAAGGGAATATGGAAGGGGAGATCATGCGCATTCTGGTAAGTATTGTGAGAACAATAGGCAGGTAATATGGAACATCAGGGGTTACACAGTCTCTATAGTGTAAATGGGCCGGTTGGGGAAGATCAAATATCTCCCCTGTAACCGGCCCCTTGAGCAGCGGGATACAGGGATGCCTAAACACCCAAGAGGGCATTCTGGACAGGGACCTGGACCTAGTCGGCCTAGGCCAGAATACGTCACTGCTAAGCCCCATGTACAGAGGGGGCCAAGAAGGGGGTCAAAGGAGCTGGCAATACTGCAGTACAACCCCTATCACTATATACTAAGCCAAACATTGATGTGGTGTAGGCCTACCACGTCAGTGACTGGCTTAGTATATAGTAGGGATGCACCGAAATGAAAATTCTGGACCGAAACTGAAAATTCAGCATTCACCTGGCCAAAACCGGAAAAAAAAAACCAAAAAAACACTTTAAAATACTTTATTAAAAGTAACACACCAAAATTAGACAAAAAAAATCAATAACAATATTAATATATATATATATATATATATATATATATATATATAATTAACAGCAATCACAATCCTATCATGCCCAGATTCTAGCATGTGCTGCCCCCCCGGCCCAGCCCGCCCCTGCATACAGGCGCTCTAACACCATAAACATACATACAGATACACATACCCACTAATGCTTTACACATACATGCATACACACACTGTTGTTACATACAATTACACATACATACACACACAGCCCCTCCAACACCACACACTTATACATACACACATAGCCCCTCTAACACCATGCACTTACACATTTAAACATACATACACGAACACCCACGCAATCCATACACTTACCTATACACACACAACCTCAATAGACACTTACACATATATACATATACACATTCACTTTCTCTGATAATCCAGACAGCTCACACACGTCCTCCCTCCCTTAGGCTTCCTCTTCCATTTTTAGCTCTAATAAAAGGAGAACTACAAGTTTATTTGTTCTGTTTATTACCTGCTGTGAAAGTAATTTCTTTGTTTTAAGTAACTTTGTTTGCGGTAATTTATTTAAATAGATTTGAAAACATGATGTCTTGGGCCACAGTGATATTAGAAACTATGTGTTTTCATATGTACAGTATGTTTATTTAAGACTAATGCGTTTTTCAAGTATACTTTAAAATGCAGGGTCCGTCCCTATTCTGAACAAAAAATATTAGGTCCATAAGCCCATAATGGCACAATTAAATATGGGGCCCGTTTTAATTCCCAGTCCGGCTCTGACAGGGACCAATCAGAGCGCAGCATGTGAACTTTGACTGGACCTTACCTTCAGCGTTGCACAGCATGGCCAACAATTCCCACAGTGCCAAGGCTATTGACGATATATACATTTTTATCTCTCTCTCTCTCAAAAGGACCTTAGATGTCAAGGAGGTTGGATTTGCGATCAGTCTTTTTTCTGCATACCTCAATATCCCATTACAAGTAGAGGCTGTTTAGGACCTTACTAACTAATAATAGTCTTAAGCCTCATTTATTATACCAGAGCTTTTGATTTATTTTCTTCCACACCAAGCAGATCTGCAGCTTGTTAAAGTCTCAGAAAAAATGTAATATATTTAAATAAAAAATACCTGCAATTAGGTAGTAAAATAAGTCTTTAAATCTTGGTTTAAATAGTCTTTCTATTATAGAAGGTTTTGTAGATATACAGCTGCAGACCAGTAGAACCAGCAGAACAGAAGTCACAGGGGGATAGTGGTTGCGCTTCACACGGATAGTGGTTATTAAAATGAAAGAAAAGCACAATGGTGCAGTATGTTTTATCAACCAGATAAAATAAAAAGCCAAATTATGGTACTCGCAATTTACGGGGGCTTAATGATTAGCCCCAAAATATGTGCTTGGGCAACATGATCCTTGCCTAGGAATATTCTTCCGTTGTACTCTTACGGTTCTTTTGATGACTTTTTGGAACGTGGTTTACATGCGGAAAAGGCAGACATAGTGCTTTCCGATTAAAAGTAGAATATGGTGTCAATTATACTCACTTTTTGGTGAACAATGCTGGAATTGCTCACTCCTTAGTCCGGAGAATTCACCCAGTATCCTGGAAACTGAATGAAAAGCCTTAAGACTGCCGGGAGAAAAACAGAGAGATCCAGATATAAAACACTGGAACTGTTCTGGTAGCCCTAATCCATTATTTTGCAAAATGTTGTAGATAACCTGAAAACGGTTGCTAAAATATGATAGAAATGTGGAAGTTTTTGGTGGAAGTTTTGCATAATACATGTAATAGAACTGAACAACTTAAAAAAATCACTGGCTGTGTTTGATTTCACAATCTATTTACATGAATGACAAAAAAATGACAAAAAGATTAGGTGACACTGACTTTTCAAACTGCCATTTACTTTGTCATTTAGTTCTTTTTTAAGAGAGACAGAACATTAGAACTTTATATGCTTTGTAACTGAGATAAAAAATAAAAGAACTGAGGTGCGTAATTTTGTTTAACAATGAATTGTTGCCAGTGGAACTGACACATTGCAATTAGCGAGGCATTAGCCACAGGATATTACCGGGAAGATGGATGGAGGTTAGTAATGGTTTGGGTAGAGGCAGGTAGTCAGCCGACATTTCCCGTTTTATGAATGTGCAAATTACGGTTTTGAAAAATGACCATAGACAGAGATACCGGGCGTGCATATTCTATATCACTAATTTGAACCAAAAAATATTATAAACATGTAATACCTGCTCAACTGAGGACTATGAGACATGAGGCTTGGTCTGTGAAAGCTCATATTTACAGAAATGGTGGTAGATAACTTTTTGATCCAGTGGAAATGGTAGAGAAAAGCACATATAAGTGAGAGGTGGAGTGATTATTGGCATGGCTGCACTCAAGCTTTTAAAGGCCTAAAGATTTAAGAGAACCCCTACATCAATGCAAGTGATGAAAATAGTAACTATAACTAAATTTACTAAATTAAAGTAAAATTATAGTCATATACATTTTAAAGGAATCTGCCTCACTCCTTCTATTTCCCTGATCCCAAATGAAAGCCATGAGCCGATCCTTACCCTACTTATGGTGTAACGTCATATCTGCATCTCTGTAACGTGTCATAGAAGGTGAAATCATGTATGTCCAGAGGGTGGGTCGCAGCATGGTCCTGCATCTGGCTTGGGCGCAGCATGGCTGGTGCCAGCTTATATATCCAGTTTATACACTGCTACACATAAGAATGGGCATCAGGGCAATTGACTGCTGTTTCAAATGTGCAACCTCAGCACCAGATCTACTCCACAACTTGTTGATTTGCCCGATGAGCCGAGGCTTTTGGCTTGCATGTAAGCTATACCGTAAACACATATTGGATTACAAAATAGATATCACCACTCCTGACTATTGTGGAGGCCTATCAACTCCCCAGGTATACTTCTAAGCATAAGATATTACTAATAGATGTTATCATTCTGATAGCACTGAATATATTCTGACTATCTGGCTTCTCCCTGAACCCCCTTCTTTGAATATGTGTAAAACTAAATTGCACCATTTTCTGATGACAGTGTGGCTATTGTCCTATAAAGGACAATAAAGGAACACTTGGGAACCTTTTATTAGAACTCTTGACATACACACAAGACGCCACATTCAAATGAGTTTTCAATATACAAAATGGTGGAATATCAGACAACTTCACCAAGAGGAGACATTTGACAGCTAGGGCATCCGGGGAAAGAGGATGGTAGTCAGGGGGATGCTTAAGATGGCACATGCAATTGATCCCATTCTAGGATGGGTGGCCGGAGCCCGGATGCCATGTCCTATGGTCAGAAGCGGAGTTGGAGGATCTAGAAAGAGATGGTAAAAGTTATTGTTTAGTTACTCTGTTGGTCGCTCGTACAGACTTTTAGGCTCTTGGTGCCGTAACTTGTTGCACCTTAAGGGGTTAAGGGGCCATGCGAGCAAGCCCATTGGTCGCTTGCACGGCCCTTTAACCTACGGATTTCCGTCTCCGTTATCTAACGCAGCATCGAAGGGGTTAATGGGAGCGGAAATCCATAGGTTCGCTGTCAGGGGTTACAAAGGCTGTGTGAGTGAGCCTATTGGTCACCTGCAGGGTCTTCCTCCTCAGAGGAGGTCCCTGTAGACGACCAATAGGCTCATTTGCACTGCCCTGTAACCCCTGACGGCGAACCTATGGATTTCCGCTTCCGTGAACTGCCGCGATGCCGCGAAGATAAGGTAAGTTAGTTGGGGAAGGGACCGGGGAGGTTAGTAGGCGAAGACGAAGAAGATCACGAAGATCTTCATGGTGTGTGTCTTCGTCTTCGCCTACGTTTTACCGCTGCTGTCTACTCTTCGGCGTGTCTTCGGAACGAACACGAAAACGCACTCTTCGTGTTCGTTTTCATGTTCATCCGAAGACGAATGCACAAGTCTAGTAATTTATACTTAGCCTGCCTAAGCACACGGCACCCCTTTCTGTTTGCAGTCATGAAGCCCCACACTGAGCAGCTGAAGGCAGTGCTGTGCCTTGTTGCTCTATAAGGTCATCCTATGTAACAGCCACTCGGCTTTGTTAATATCTAGTAAAATCTATGTTAATGAGTACTTGGAGGATTTTGATCCCCTGGACCTTGCACTCTAAGTGCAAAGATTCTTAACTATCCTCCACCTGATCCAAATTGTGAATTGCTCTAATTGTATCCCTTGGAGAAAAGCCTTTCTTCTTTGGGTTAATTACTGTTCCAACTGAGCTTGAAATCCGTATTATTATTTGTTAAAGACTGTCTTGGCTTACAAAGCCGTTAACTTAACCCTTTGACATTAGCCGTTAGATTGAAATAGCTGTTACTTTGAAATCAGTGGGAATTAGTCTCCTGTGAGATAGAAGTACTTGCCTCCTGGCTGCTAAGTGTAAATGCATCATACTCATTACTTGTTAATGAGTACTTGGCTGCATTATTTCAGTGGTGGCACAGAAAAGGGCTAGGAGGCAGCATTTAACAGGACGGGGGCAAATTATTTTGAATAACCTGATGTCTATAGTAATCTCACTTTCACTGTATAGAAACAGAGTCTTTTTTACCCAGAATACCACTCAATGCACACGCAGAGTAGTTGTGAGTAAGATGTGAGGAAGAATGTGGCAGGGGGGGGGGCAGAAAGATCACTTTGACCTTTGCTTTGCCACTGGTGCCAAACTGTCATTCATCTGCAAAAGATCACTCTCAGCTTGAACACAAGCGATTACAGTTAGAAACTTTTTAATATATAAAGAGATTTAACAAAGTACCGTGGGTTTATTTCAAAGATTCATATTTTAAAAGTAGGAAATCAGAGGCTTAGATGTGTTGCAAATGTTCCCTGCGTGTTGCAAATGTTAGTTGAAACATAGTTTAAGTAGTGCCAAAGTGTAACAGGGACCCTCTATTCACATAGAAGGCTAACATTTACCCACACTGTGTGTGGTAAGATGAGTGGTAATAAATACACCTTGGAGGGGGGTATAACCTTGGAGTTCACCTATACTCAATACCCAAATCCATCACCCCCTGGTCTTGCTTCGGGCCAGAGAAAGAGAGGAAAACTCTCAAAAGATTTTCTTTATTGTTTACAAATAAGTGCAGAGACAGAGCGACAGGCTCTTGCGCTGCCTGGTTGTTGTAAGCAGAGCTGTAGCTGGCTCCTTTTTTGCCAAAGGCAAGAATGTTAAATTGTGCCCCCCAGCTATTTTTTTACAGAGGTTATTTTATTTACACTGCCCTACACACTGGCTTTACACACACCTTACCATAAACACACATATAGACATACACTGCCTTACAAGCTGCCTTTATATCCACCTGCCCATACATACACATATACACATACAATGCCCTTACACACAACTGCCTACACACACTGCCTTTACACACACCTGTCCATAAACACACATATAGACATACACTGCCCTTACACAAAACTGGCCATACATGCTGCCTTTATACACACCTCCCCATTAACACGCATACACAGGTACATTGCCTTTACACACTGCCTTTTAACACCTGCCCATAACCACACACAAATCAATCCACACACAAATCCCAAATACATGACAAAATATTTACAGGAAGTATAATTCTGGAATGAATGAGAGAGGAGAGGAAATGCATGTCTTTGTTTTGGCAAAGATTGACAGGTCTGAGCAGTGTCTAGTAGGCATGTGCAGCCAGCAGGTTAACTGGGGTAAAAACACTTTTACCCCCAAATGTAAAACAAAAACAACTCTGGATCTACAACTTGGATTTACTAGCTTTCACCACTTTACAACCAGTTTTTTTACCATGTTTGTGCTAAAGGATGTATGTATTGTCTTTTTTCAGGACAAGAGGGGCTTTCTTTTCAAGTAATAATGATTAATTATTAATTAATTAATATTAATAAAATCTCTGAAATGTATTTAGGTGTTTGTCCTGATACCTCATACACCTAGTATTTTCATTTATTTTAGTCGTTACAGGGTTAAATATGAATCAAGTGCATTGATGTTTCTAAACAAGATTTTTAAAAAATGCGATATGCTGGGAGTTGGGATTTTAACACCTGTTATTTAACAATTTTAGTGCAAATCTATCCCAAACATTGCTGTAAAATTTAGGTTTTTAACAAACTCATTGTATACAAACACAGTATTTCAGTACATTTCTTTTCCAGGGTACATGCAATTACTAAAACAACTCTCGATTTGTATTCAGCAACACCTCACATCCATGGGTCGGGTATTTTTTGGGACATGCGCATTACAGTTTTCAAGCATGGCATTTTGACAGATCGTTTTGCTGGGACCATGTCTCATTTGAGGCACAGTAGAGATCCCATATTTCAATTTAACCGCATAAAATACCACGGAACCCCCAACTTCACCAAGCAACAAGTGCAACAGTGCCACCTTTATTCGAAACAGGTTGTGACCGCCACCTTTGCCCCCAAGCAGAATATCAATGCCACCCTAACCCAAACAGCCTGTCTGTGCCATCTTTGCCTCCAGCATGTCAGTGCCCATAAGCAGCTTACCTGTGCCATCTTTGCACCAAACAGCTGGTATGTGCCATCATCGCCCTCAAACAGCTGGTATGTGCCATCATCGCCCTCAAACAGCTTGTATGGGCCATCATTGCCCCCAAGCAACTTGTCTGTGCCTTCTTTACTCCTTGCCACCCCTTCCAACACTCTGACACATACACTAATACTCACTAGCACACACACTTACACATCCATGCTCACACACACCCACAGACACAGAATTACATATCCATGCTCACACACATACAGTTACACCTCCATCCTTACACACACAATTACACATCCATGCACACACACAATTACACATCCATGCTCACATACATATATATATATATATATATATATATACACCTGTTCAATTGCTTGTTAACACAAATACCTAATCAGCCAATCACATGGCAGGAACTCATTTAGGCATGTAAACGTAGTCAAGACAACTTGCTGAAGTTGAAACCGAGCATCAGAAAGGGGAAGAAAGGGGATTTAAGTGACTTTGAATGTGGCATGGTTGTTGGTACCAAACAGGCTGGTCTGTGTATTTCAGAAACTGCTAATCTACTGGGATTTTCACGCACAACCATCTCTAGGGTTTACAGAGAATGGTCTGAAAAAGAGAAAATATCCAGTAAGCGGCAGTTTTGTGGACAACAATGCCTTGCTGATGTCAGAGGCGAACGGGCAGACTGGTTCGAGGTGACAGAAAGGCAATAGTAACTCAAATAACCACTCGTTACAACCAAGGTATGCAGAATACCATCTCTGAATGCACAACAGATGGGCTACAGCAGCAGAAGACCACATCGGGTGCCACTGCTATAAGCTAAGAACAGGAAACTAAGGCTACAATTCCCACAGGCTCACCAAAATTAGACAATGGAAGACTGGAAGAACGTTGCCTGGTCTGATGAGTCTCAATTCCAGCTGCGACATTCAGATGGCAGGGTCAGAATTTGGTGTAAACAACATGAAAGCATGGATCTATCCTGCCTTGTGTCAATGTTTCAGGCTGTTGGTGGTGTAATGAAGTCATCATGTCCATATGACCAAAATCTTTGAGGATTGTTTCCAGCACCTTCTAGAAAGTATGCCACGAAGAATTAAGGCAGTTCTGAAGGCAAAAGGGGGTCGGACCCGGTACTAGCAAGGTGTACTTAACGGACGCCTGAAGGTTTTGTGCCAAAATTGCCTGGTATTTGGAACTGTTCATAATTCCCTACACCCTGACTAAGGCCCCGGTTCCAGCTGAAGAAAAACAGTCCCAAAGCATGATGCTGCCACCACCATGCTTCACTGTGGGTATGGTGTTCTTTGGGTGATGTGCAGTGTTGTTTTTGCACCAAACATACCTTTTGAAATTATGGCGAAAAAGTTAAACCTTGGTTTCATCAGACCATTACACATTTTCCCACGTGCTGTTGTCGGACTTGATGTTTGTTTTTGAAAACTTCAGCCGGGCTTGGATGTTTTTCTTTGTAAGGAAAGGCTTCCATCTTCCCACCCTACCCCATAGCCCATTCAAATGAAGAACACGGGAGATTGTTGTCACATGTAGCACACAGCCAGTACTTGCCACAAATTCCTTCAGTTCCTTTAATGTTGCAGTAGGCCTCTTTTAAGCCTCCCTGACCAGTTTTCTTCTTGTCTTTCCATAAATTTTGGAGGGATGTCCAGTTCTTGGTAATGTCTCCACTTGATGATGACTGTCTTCACTGTGTTCTAATGCTTTGAAAATTCTCCTGACCGATATCATTCAACAATGAGATCCCTCTGATGCTTTGGAAGATCTCTGCAGGCCATGGCTTTTGCTCTGAGAAGCAACTAAGCAAATGTCAGGTAAATCCTTCTAGAACAGCTGAACTTTATTTGTGATTAATCAGAGTCACCTTAAACGATGACAGGTGTATAATGACTTCTATTTAACATGAATGTGATTGGTTAATTCTGAACACAGTCACAGCCCCAGTTATAAGAGGGTGTGCACACTTATGCAACTCAAAGAGTTCAGCTTGTTTTGCAATTGAATAGTTCACGTTATAGGTCACATTAAAGGTGGAAGAAGTTCTGACATGGTTTATCTTTGTCTCATTCTTTAAAATCACAAAAACCTGGCATTTTAAAAGAGGTGTGTAGACTTTTTATATCCACTGTATGGAAAATGCATATCATTTTCAGGGTTTCAAGGGATTGCTATTCTTTCCAGAAATCAGACCATTTGACTGCTTTCAAAATTAACTAAAGTTAACAAAAGCACTACCATGCTTTCAATAATACACTATGGGAGGCATCCTGTTTATCCCCCTTTACCCTCAATCCTAAATCCGATGAGAGGATGGGATTCAAATTTAAAATAATTTCCCTGTGGGGCATAGATGCCATCAAGAAACATCATTGATATGGATTAGCACCCACATTGGAAAATTGTCATGCAATAGTCATTAAAAAGGTGTTGTGTTATGTTACACAGTTTCTCTTAAAATGTGCTTTTTGCTCTAATCCTTTTGATCTTTTATGCGAGTCACACTTGGATTATGTTCTTAGTTCAGAGGTATATCAGTGAAACCTACAGTTTACATGTACGCTTTAAAAGTGTTAGAATGAAGTGTTAGTTTTAATCATCCCACACTTTCAAAGTAATTGGGAGGTTTACAGAGTCTTTAATGTGAATTCTGGAGGAGAATGTTAATTGTGGGAAAGGTGTATAAACAATCCATTGGTTCCTATGATGGCTATTCCACAACAACCAACCAGGACTGTTTTCTTTATAAATAAATACATCCCAGTAGCTATTTGGTAAAAGAATAATTCTAGAGCATAAAGAGACCCTGTGACCCAACCAGGAAAGTGGGTCATGATTGCAAGTCCTTACCAGATCATTTGTTAACGTCATGGCTGCTGATTGAGGCTGGCAAGTAAGTTTTAATACTTTTTTGGATGTTAAAAAGGAGAGGGAATTACCATTTTTTATAGAACATCGTATATGCTTCACTTCTACTTCCTGTACACAAAACATTCCAAGTTCTCTTGGCTTTATGTAGTCACAGCATGAATTTTCAGTGTGCAATTGTGTAGAAAAAAGGTGGAAGATGGCTTGAGAGAAAAGTTCTACTGGAGGCTGATGGCACCTAGAACAACACCTTATGACAAGTAGGTATGTATGCCATGGTAAATAAGGAGTATTCTGCATGGCTTATACCATACCATCAGGTATGATGCTGCATTAATTGTGATATCTTAATGTTTTTTTTTAAATTGACAGTGCACCTAGAACTAGTGTTGAACCCAGTGTTCACTTGTTTCTGGGTTAACAGAGTGATTGAAGGATTAGGGAGTTTAAAAAGCAGAGAGGGAAGCTAAACTGAGTGTCTATCATTTATGGACAATTCTAACAGCGTGAATTTAAAACTGAAACACCTTCAAAAAATCCAGAACATTTCCATGTCTTAAGTTATGACTGTGTCTGAGAACTCTCCAGGCTTAGAGTCTCCTGTTAAAACAATGCTTCCCATGGTATTGGTGTCACTTGCCTCTGTCTCTGGGTAGGAAAGTGGTGTTTGCCATGCTCTTCTACTCCACACCCACTGGGGCTAGACCTGTCCCACACATGGGTACCCCATCCCTTTCAAGAAGCCACCTCCAGAAGATCAAGAGCTCTGGCTAGCCTGCCTTGGGAAGTTCCCAGCTATGGTTATGACAAACTGGATAGAGTATCTTTAATATCTTTAAATTTATTTTTTTTTCAATTTAGTGATAGACAACATATATTAACTATAACTCCCAGCATGCTCAGTAACCAGATGTCATCTGTCCCTTATTAAGACATTGTATCCAGGTCAGTTAGTGGAGCCATTTTTTTTTTGACTGGTTCTTACTAAAAATGAAATTGTTTTTGTTACAATGTTATCTGCCGTGATCACTACTGCTATTTGTTTTAGGCGTATGAATGCTGATTACTATAACTGCTTCTCTTGAGAATATAATGGTTAATGGTGAAATTATCTCGGTATCACATCTGGCACATGACACCCAAAACAACTACTGAGATAAAATTTATAGACAGGCTTTCAGTGTGGTTGGAGAAGGCTGCACAAACATACCTGTTCTCACAGGCTTTCAGATGTTTACTATTTTAAACATGTCCTCAATGCTTTAATGTAGAAGTCTCCGCAGCCACCTGCTATACAACATTAATTTTCAAAGCAGCAGAACTAGTGGCATTAATAACCGCTTCTAATTGCTTTTCAAGGACCTATGGAATCAAATAAGAAAATAAAGGCAGGTATCTTAAAGCAGCAATCTACCCCAAATGACGGGAATGTCATTTTATACAAAATGATTATATTTTTAGATAAATAAACCTCTAAAATTATACATATTGATATGTTTGGTGTATGTTGTCATTGTGCCTTGTTGTTTTTGTCATTTTCCTTACAAACGGCTAAAATTTCAAATGAAATTAGCAAGAAAAAAAATCTGAATTTCAGAATCTTGTGTATTCCTGCACACAGATACGCCGACACACTCATGGGTATTTAAACAAAATAATATACAATTCCACTGTATTAAATGAAAAGTCCTTAGCATACCAGAAACTTGTAAATGTCATCTGAACTGTCATCTTCAAGGATTGCTCGTGGTCTGACGTCTACACGTTTTGCTATTTAGAAAGGGATTCACCACCAATTTTTCCATTAAAATCTAATTCTCTCCATATGTGTACTTTCGTGTTTTAGAAATGCAATCCGAAACCAAGACGCAATCTGCATTCAATTTTTCTTCCTCATCAGAATGTTCTCATTCAGAATCTGATTACATAAAATTACAATAGAAAAATAGGAAATGGAAAAAAAACAGCTTCTCAGATCATCAGGATGCTGGCTTATTGTCAAATGAGAAAAGAATCCTAGTTCCAAGGTCATTGCCACTGATGAGATATTGTGATGATTGTTCTCCAATACGATGTAGGCCACAAAGAGAACATTTGTGAATCAATGTGTTGTTCCACAAGATCATAAAGCAGAAGATAAAAACATAAATATAATATCCCTATTTTGGAACATGTCTGATATCCTTACCCTTCATAGAGACACCTGGAGAAAAAATAATTTGGCATATGTATGCAGACATTTACATACAAATGATTACATTTTTAAGAACACCCATGTAGGCATTCTAAACACACTTTTTCTATTATTTCTTCTGAATACTGAAGTTCCAAAACAACAGAGAAGCAGTGCTTCACCTGGAAACTTCAGTTGGATCTGGAGCGTTCCCAGGTACTGCATATTATGGTGGCTGTGTTGCTTTGGCACAGTCCTACATAGTGTAAACGGGCCAATTGGAGAGATCAGAGATTGCCATTGGAACTGGCCAACCGAGCCGCAGTAACTAGCGAGACCTGACCGCCCAATAGGGTGATCTTCCCCATGGTTTTAAGGCTGGACTCCTGGACATGCCAAACTAGGCCTAGTGGGGTTAGGCCAGAATGTGCCACAGAGTGGTGAGCTAGACATAAATGACTCTGTAGTGTGACTACCCAGTAGTAGTAGTAGGTATTTTTAAAACGAATGTAAATAATTAGCAGTATCTATTTTCTGTCTGTGCTGATTCTTTGGTTTGTCCTGAATACACATTGTTAATTTCGGCAGTACCCCACAGCATATATTTACATGCTTATTAGGTGCTTCCCTCTCTGTATTTTTAGCGCTATTGCGGTCAGACTGAACACAAGACAGACAGGCTTAGTTATATTTTAGGTTACTTCCACAGAGGTAGGAAAAGCTAAATATATTGCAGCTCTCAGGCACTAAAAATAAAGATTCAGATTGCTAGGTGTAGGAGGTATCCTATTCTGCTTCGGGTCGGTGCTATAAATGGCAGGGTGAATACAGATATGATCTAACGTCGTTCATGACACGCATTAAAATAGTTCTCTACCTAATATGTGTTCCTCGTGATTCCCCACCCTTGAGAGTCTATCAAGGTCTGAAAAGCCATTTCCACCCTGAAATAATAGCGTGAAAAGTGTAATGCTACAACGATGACATCGGTAATGCTATCAGTTACAGTGATAAAGGGTACGCCGTCTTTTTATGCAAACAGGTTTTCCAGTATTGGATGGAAAATCAAAACATCTCGGACCAATTTCTGCTGCGCCTTGGAAAGGTCTCCTAGTTTACACTGGGGTCTAATGTGCTACAAAAATAGCTTGTTTATATTTCTGACCATCCGTGGGAGTCAATGGCTTGTAATCAGCGATAAGTTATTTGCTTCCTGCTCAGTCTTACAATAAACGACATTCCCAGATTGATTTTCTTTTCATAGCACACAGAACCTTCAGTAGTTTAATGTATATTTTTTGTTGTGTATGGGGGCGATCACCCTAACTGTACCTACATACAATCACCATGACGGAAATACCGTGAAATCAAACAATGTATCATTTGCCAACTGCGCTCACTACTGTAAGGATGCCAAGTTCCATTGCTCAGAGCAATCCCGGCTCCGTCTTCCAATTCTCTTTTATTGTTTGGCACGCACATCATTTTGGTTCCCCTCTGGTTTTCCTTCTCCGGTAAAGCAAAAGAGAGAGAGAGAGTTTTATTTTATCAGACCCAGATTAAAGGTCTATTGGACCCAGAGCCCAATAAAAAAAATCCGGTGTCTGAAAAAATCATATTAACACAAAAATAGTTTCTCTCAAAATTATTGTTGCTAACCTTTAAATACAATTGAAACGGCAATGGCAAAATACTCATGAGGCAGAAAATAGTTCTTTTCGTAAACTATACATACATTAAACTTATCATAATTAACAGAGGTTTATGGGTTTCTGTGCTTTAAGTACTGCTGGTCCACAATAAGGGGACCTTATTTAATAAAGAATTAACAGTCTTTTTTAAAATTAATTTACTTAAATTTCTGTTCTATCTTTCTTTTGTACTGTTGGATTTATCTACCAGTTTGAGATGTATGAAAATCATTCTATAAAGGGTATATTGATGCATCAACATCCATGTCGATGGGCCCTATTCACTAAAAAGTCAAGTGGTCAGCCATGTTAACTGCCGTCTTTTCCGACGCTATGTGCAGGAATAACGTTGGTGGGTAGAGAGTTCACCTATACACTGTGTGCAATGGGATGGTGGGAGTCAAAATATATGGAGGAGAGGTATGGGGACCTTCCTACGCCTACTGCCACCTCGTGCCTGGTGGGACGGGGTAGATTCAAATTTAATCATATCCTTCGGGCTTTATACTCTCAAGGTCAGTGGGGGCTCCTCCATTGGAGCACATGCGCACGTGAACAAGCGCAAAAGGAAAAAAAATACCAAAATTCATAAAAAATCCATTTTAATCAAAATTAAATAGAAATAAAAAGTGTTATATATTTAATATGAAGCCTCCTGTCCCCTGATGTAGCCTGCCTATGCATGAAAGAGCTATGAATAGGCAGCTTGTTCATAGTTCTTTCTTCTATCGCACTGCTGCAGCACACGTGCGATAGAAGAAAGACCCTATTTGCTCAATTGCTGCCAGAACCTTGCTTACATTACAAAGCGCCGGCTGAGACGCCCATTCGATCCCCGTTCTCAGAGTAAAGGCTGTGCCAGCGGGGGAGGAGCTCCCAGCCAACACACACCCCACCCAGCCCGGCTTCTCCCCGCCCTCCCCAGTGACAAACACGAGCAGGGAGGCGGGGCTAAGAATGCAAGGCGCGAAGCGCCATTATTCTGTGTGTTCGTGGAGAGGGAACAGCAGCATGTGAACCCCCATTGGAATTACCCACCAGCCACCACTGCTCAGGGTTATTCTGTTTTTAATGAGCAATAGGGTACAGAAAAGGGGCCAGGGAGCCTCCACCCATTTCCCACCTAGTTCCTGACCCTGATTTTATTAACTTTTAGCAAGCTGCTATACTCGCATTAGGAAAAAAAATCATTATAAAAAACGTATTATTCTTATTTTCTAGAGAGAAAAAAAACTTGATATATGGCTGTTTGCTTCAGCAATCAACACTGTACCTTTAACACCTTCCTTTTTTTTACGATATGATGTAGACTGCTCTGGCTCTAAAAAGGAATTAGCGGAAAGTACCGTACCCAAGCTGTTTTCCACGTTATTCCCTGGTGGGTCCTATTCTCAGCGCTGCTATGTTACTGCGCAATGAAATGTTTATGGTTCCGTTTTCCTGTCTGGTGCTGGCATCTGAATCCCATTGCTGGCCTCCGCATGACTCCTGAACTTTTTTTCATTACAAAGAAGAATGGAAGAGAATTGCTGTGCGGGTTTCCTGGCAGCGAAGGAGCTGAAAGCCCAGTCGGCAACAGCAGAGTCCCAGAGGAAGCGTGCACGCTCTTCATTGATTAAAGCAGCAGGATTCTGTCATTAGTTCAAATCTACTGGTTGAAAATATGACATATATGCTCAGTACATATAAAGATATATATATATATATATATATATGTGTGTCTGATTGTGTGTGCCTGTAACACAAGCAATGTAAAAATACACTACAGTGTCCCAGATAGCCCCCTAAATGTGAATATCTAAAAAGACTAGTGGCCCTAGGGTGGCAGGTCCAGGAGGGGCAATAGCCCCGGATCCCCAGGCTCCTTGCAACTCCGCTACTCAATGCGCCGGTTAAAAGGGAGACTGGCACAGTCCTCCATAGTTTCCTTCTGCGTCATGCTTCCTTTAAAAGTGGGGCATTGGGATAAGACATTGCCTGCTGCTGTCCTTACTTCTTGGAGTTGCATTGTGACGTCTTATTCCTGGGTTAGACCAAGGGCAGCACTGTAAGTAAATATCACTGACCATAGCTGTAGCTTCCCACTCCCTCTATGGTCAGTCATTTCCATACCTGAGAACTCTCCAGATTTGACCCGGAGATTGTCGGTTGAGCGCTGCTCCTCTGGTTCTCCGGGTCAAGACCCGTCCATTTTTCCTTTAAATGGGGTGCTTCCTGCTGCCGTCAGTGGGAACTTCCATTAACGTAAGCCGCCCGCCGACGTCAGTGGACAGCTCTGGCCGTGTCCCGCAAGGGAAGGCTCCGGGTAGCCGGAGCCCAGAATTTTCCAGGTACGGTCATTTCTTGCCAGGAAAAGCAAACTCTTGAAATTAGGTGGGCTGCTTTCTGTGTATGAGGGTGTCATTCAGGGCCAGACTGGCGCTGATGAGGCGGCCTTGGCACTTTAAGGCAGCCTATGTTTTTAACGCGTATTCAGCTGCCGGACACACACTGCAGCATCCAATCTGCCGCTCCAGTATGTGGTGCTGAGTATGTGGCGCTGTTGGCCAGCAGTCTTTAGGCCCTCATCTGGAGTGTGCTGACTGGTGTCTCACGTGTCAGGAGGTGTACAGCTGAACGCATGCCCGCACAGCAAATAGCTGGGCAAATGCAAATATTGCGGACAGAGGAGTGACGTCCTACTGTTAGTAGACCAAATAACCAACATACGCTCGGTTGCTGAAATGATCAAGGAAAATCCAGGACTGTTGCAGACCTTAAAAATGGCAGAGTTACATAAATACATAGAAATCAATTTTGGTATAATTTTGTGGGTAGTTTACTAAAAAAGACGTATTTTTCTACTTCTATGCCTACCCTTTATACCTGCATACGCTTCATTTTACCTGTAAAACCTGCTGGAGTTATATTCCAGCACCGCCGATATTTGCTTAGTACAACCATTTATTATAGTGATGAATTATCCACGTACCGGATGGCACTTCTGAAGATTTCACAATCCCTGCCAGGATTGAGAATGCTGGCCATTGGCTGTTGGTGTTTCATTCCATTTCTTTTTACAGTCTAAATAAGATCTGAATACCAATCTCTTCAGAGATCTTCATTGGTTGAAGAACTTAAAACTTTTAGATTTCCCCAAATGCCTTTTTAATGTATGCGCCTTCTGTAGTGAGAACTAGATTACAGAAGAGAAATGCCATATTCCTCTGCATAGAAAAATGAGATCCTAATCCCAATTACCTGTTCTTCATCATATTATTGATCTGCTGTCAGATAAAGTGAATAACGTGCTCCCACTGTAGGCAACAGAGTTGCAGCGAGGAGCACTTCTTAACAGGCCATACCTTCTACTTGAAGCGTAATTACTTTAAGGAGACTTCAGTTCTATTAAGATGTATTAAGAAAACAACTTGCATTTTTTTTTTAAATGAAGTATGCATTTGATGAGCTGGCAAAGTGATCAGTAGGATGGGAACGCAAAATATTTTTGTTAACATTTGTAATACTGTTAAAGGAGTCATTTTAGAATTGAACTGAACCCTAATCATTAAACCAAAATCATACGTGTACCGTTGTTCCAAACATACAAGAAGAGATAAAGATTTGGTCCTGTTGCTAAGCCTACATTTTAGGGTAGTTTGGCCATCTTTAGGGTGGCGATAGCCCAAGACCAATATGTACCCATCAAGCCATGCAATTGGCTCATAGTGTGAGATATGCAGGATGGTTGGGCAGATGTCCCCTACTGAAGGATGGTCCTTCTTCTAAACCTTTGTATCTGGACGCCCTTACCTTGTAAACATTGCAGTTTACATGGTACGGCTGTCTAAGTTCTCTGCTTTCTTTTGAATAATGCATCACGGCTTCTATTTTTAGAGAAACACCTTGCTCGGATCCTAACACATTGCTGGCTTGTGTAAACCGGTCCATTTGTGAGCCGTACATACACTTCACAGCTTTTCCTTTACAATATTCCATGGTGTCAAAAAATTGCTCAGAAAAAGCACTGTGGCCTTAGTCTTTTTAACACATTGAAATGAAGGTTTGCATTAAGATTCTTTTGGAAACATAGTATGGGTGTTGGGATATTATTGTCATTTGGGATAACAAATATATATATTTTATATATTCAGCTATAATGCATATAGAAATAGAAAACAATGTCTATAGTTGTCACTTGTTCATTACTTAAAGGAACGTTCATGCCTTTTTTTTGCATGATTGTTCTGTTCTTTTTGATCAAACAGGTCTCACAGCTTCCCCTCTTTCTACATAAAGGTTCCCCTGCTGCAAAACCATGTGTGTGCCGCTGCTTAGTGGGCCTGTAACAAAGGAGATCTCTGATCTCCCGAAATGGCCCATTTACACCCTGGAAGAATGTGTCAAGCGTGCGTTGTGCTTCTTTAAGACACAGGCCAGTGGCACTTCATATCCAGGCTTTCCATAATGAGGGCAGTGGCTGCGGGGAGGGCTGGGGGGCACACTCAGCACAGCCCTTCGTGGAAATCATACAATGTGTTAAAACATGTCCACTTTTTTTGCTTTTTTCAAACTTTCTTTTAACACGTCAAACATATTTAGTTATAGGACCTCACACAGCTTTCAGAGAACGTCCCAAGACATTAGTGGTGAGACTTTGATTCACAGAAAGTGCCACACATTTCTGTGTTACTAAAGGGACTTAAGTATATAGGCAGATAAAGATGGCACTCTTGAGATATCAGGGGAGAATGTATAACTAAAAGAAAAAATGGCAGAACTAAAATATGAGTTTGGTCTATGTTTAGATGGGTAAAGCCCATGCACAACAATTTAAGCAACACTACTGCCCTGTGTCCATTTAAAATGCATAATGGAGTTCATTTTAAAAATACTCCAGTGTATTTTACTACATGCAAACTGGGGCATTGGTTAGATATTCAGTTATTTTCATCTACCACTGGTTGCCCCTACTAAAGGCATGAAGTATACTTAAGTACACCTCTTATACATGCTTAGTAGCATTCCCGTTGAATCCAATCAGTAGCGGGTTTCTTCTGAAATCGATGAGAGCAGCAATGTTGAACTAGAATACAGTATATGCTATATCCAAAAGCTTAGCACCTGTTATCTAATATTTTCCAGTAAGCTGGTATTGTTTCCCTATAAATACAGAAAAAAAGTAAAAAACAACCATATTATTTTTAGATATATTATTGCTAGCATACACAATTTGTTTTCAATCAGCTCCAATTGACTTCAATGGAAGTGCTATACTGAGTCAAGTCACTAAGACCCGCGACCGTCAGGCAGGCTGCTGCCAGCCGGCTTGAAGGTCTCAGGCAACAAGTGCTCACCAGGAGGAGGGTGGTGCATACACCTGGGAAATCTCCAGGCTTGACTCGGAGGTCTCTGGGTGAAGCACTGCTTCTCCAGTTCTCCGGGTCAACACCCAGATACTCGGGGGCGCGGGAGCGGGGTCTTGACACATCCTGCTCCCTGTCCATTTCCCCTTTAAATGGGGGTGCTTCCTGCGATGTCAGTTGGACCATCCATTGACATCAGTGGGCAGTGCTGTCTGTGTCTCGCAAGGGAAGGCTCCGGGTAGCCAGAGCTCAGAACTTCCCAGGTATGGTGGTGCACTCCCGACAGCCAATTCCATCTACTGGAGCTGAAGTACATACTGGTGATGTGTAGCTGAAGGTGCACCTATGACTTGCTTAGGGAGGGCATAAAGAGAGCCAGAACTGCAATTTCTAGTCACCCTGTTGTGGTCCTGTTATGCTCTGTTGGTTGTAAAACTTATGTTATTTTGAGATTTGACCCATGGTCTGCCTGACTGCTCTCCTGTATAGTGGTTCCGCTTTAGTTTGATCTACCTGTGTACCATTTCTTGCTTGTATGACTACCTGGTCCATAACCTTTGGCTTCTATGGCTACCCGTTTAGTGTCTGACCAGCCATTCTGTATCAACCCCTGGCATCCTATGTCACCCCCCTGTGACTCCTGCCTGTAGTTTGCAAACACATGTATGTGATTCTGACAGTTCTTTGCCTTTAACACTCAGTACCGACATTTTCCTGCCTACTCTTGAGCCTCCTCACTGTTGGGATCATAAGGACTCAATCCCTTGTTAGGGCATTTCTAGGCTGAAGAACTTCTGCAATGATGGCGTTCATGACATCGTGCTTCTTGCTAACAGTTCTGGATTTTAGTAGAGACAGCAAGAGGTCTATACAATTATAGGACAGTCTTAAGTAACTAGACCACCCTGTATTCCATGGAGTCCTACATTTCCAATGGCCAAAGAGAACTACTTGCTTCAGGGGGTGTAGTTAGATGCATCACTAGGGGTAGCTCTTTGGACCAAATAATGAATATTTCAAAGACATTTTTAAGAAGAATAATTTATTTTACTTTTACAGATTGATATACAGTTCTAAGGTTGTAGAACACTATGATAGACTCATGTCCACCAAGCATTCTAAACTAGAAAAGTGGAACATCAGGGAAGACAGATTTACATTGGGTTGGGTCTAAAAGAGCGTCTGTCCATGTAACTACTTGTATATCTGGCATGATGTGATGTGATGTGACAATGTGATGTCACAGCCGTCCTTAATACAAACATGGTGGAAAAGTACTTTTTTTTATCATGATGAAAAGAATGATCAGCAGCAATGTATTTGATCCATCTGAGGTACTAACACGATACTGCATCTAAGGCAATACAGAGGACTGATTAAAGAGTCTTTAAAGCAAGAAAAACAGGCAGACTTGATATGCCGTCAACTTCTGCTTCTATGTTTATTGCATATAGGAAAAAAAGAGCAAGACAGCTGAATTAGATAATGAAAGCATGTAGTGGAATATCAATGTTTTGGAAATGCTGATGTCGCAATAATTCATTTTAGTTTGCAGATATTTTGAAGTTATCTAAGGGTTGGTTTATTCTGCTTGCATAGAAACAACCAGTCCTAGCAGCCATGGGGAGGGATGCCTTGATATGAGCAGAAACGTACTGATACTCTTCTAGGAAAGAAATGTGTCCTTGTCCTTGTCTTATCGTTAAGAAATAGGACTGATTTTCTGTAAAGTGGTTTAAATGGGAAATAATTATTGGTGAATATAAGTGACTGCAGTTTCAGCAAAAATACCTTTCTGGTCTGTCTAAAAAAGTGCTGATTTTCTCAATCATTTGTGCTTCAACCTACTGTTCAAAACACAAGAGACCTTAAATAGTCATTTGCTATTTGATTGTTACAAAATCATCCGATCTTCTTGTTGACATTGTTATGTTTGATTATTCTTCATTATTCTAAATTCTCTTTTGTAACAATGTAAATCCCAGATCAAATTTTTCAACGCTAAGTCACATAGATCATGGATCTCTTTCAATAAAAGATGAAATCAATTTACGGTATTCTTTTGTTCACTTTATTGTCTTGAAAGAAAAAAAAATACTTAAAATTACTTAAAGTAACTTTCCTTTTTTTCTGTAACCCCAGACCTTCCCTTTCAGGCATGAGGGCTACAGTACTAACTGAATCATGACTGTGCAATGTCAAAACGTCATTCATTTATCTACAATAAAGACACTGGGGCGTAATATTGATATCAATATCAATGGAATATCACTGAGGACTCTTACCTGGGGTTTAAAATATAATTCCTACACTGTATAGATTAATGCCTTTCCCATGCTCAGTCATGTAGTCCTTTCATCCATGTTTTTCAAAAGTAGAGAATTTTAACCCCCTGGCTTCCTCTATGATATCTTCATATTTTTAAGCATTATGAGGAAAGTATACAAGGACAGATATGCTTATGCTTTCTAGACACAATGTTAATCAGTGATTTATGCAGGACATCATATTCGCACCATTTAATGAAGACTAGGGAAGGTCCGTCCTGCAACAACCGGTGAAGCCATTGATCCTCATTTTCGGCCCATGGAAAGAGAGCCCAATGGCAGTGGATTTTAAAATGGCGGCTAGTTTTAGAGGCAAACCGTGTGACATTTTCTCTGACAACCTGTGCTCGGTATAAAAACACCTGAAACGCAAACTGAGATTCCCATGTATGCTGCTCTGGTCGTCTGCCCAAGGCTGTAGATTCTTACTCCTGTTATATACAGAAACGTACTATTCTGTGCTGTCAGTGTCTGTATCTATTGTTACGATTTACTTTGTCTACCAGAGGCTTTCACTGTTTTTGTATCAAAGACTCAATATCACAGCAGGCAATGCAGGACCACGTGTAAAACTGGTTGCCAGGGCTCAAATCTTATCAGCATTATAAGCAATGTGCATACCTGGGAACTCTCCGGGTTTGACCTGGAGATAGCTGGGTGAGCACTGCTCCTCCAGTTCTCCGGGTCAAGACCCGAATCCTCCGGGTTGCGGGAGCGGGATCTTGACACGCCCCACTCCCCGCCCATTTTCCCCTTGAAATGGGGGTGTTTCCCGCTGCCGTCAGTGTGCAGTCCTGGCCGTGTCCCGCAAAGGAAGGCTCCGGGTAGCCGGAGCCGAGAAGTTCCCAGGTATGGCAATGTGTGAATTCAGGAAGTGAATTCAGAAAGGATGTGTCTGCAAGAATTCCTCAACAGTGGGATAAACTCTAACCACATCTGTTGCATACAGTATGTTATTATCTGTTGTTCACACATTCATGCAACATGTGTAATGCATATAAAAAAAATAGCTGCCACAGGAATTGAACAATATAATGCACCAGCATTCTGGTCCAGTTTTTATAAGATGCCCAAGGGTGTGTGATTTAAATCGGGATTTAAATCGGGCCTCGTATTTTTGGCTAGCGTCCAATAAGTGACGTGCTGGATACATGAGTACATTCTATTCTAACGCTCTTGTGGCATGTGGCGGAATGTATCCAGCACATATGTCACTTAACGGCTGCATACTATAGGACCAGATTTCCCACACAAGCAGCAGTACAGGTAAGTGATCTACGCCAATCTGACATTTGCCCAGTTTACCTGATAGTTATTCCGGTCCTTGTGTGTAATGTTGCATGCATCCCAACTGTGGAGGCACAGTAGAGCTGTCAGTTTAGTGACACTCTACCTTCCAAATATGCCCCCCCTCGGCATTATGGATTTTCCGGGGTTGATTTTAGGATTTATGATGTTATGTGATAAACTGGTTTAAATCCATGATGAAGCCACAATATACTCTGTGAGTAAGGTCAATTTAGTGTGTTGCGGGATGGCATCTTCAAGTTATGCTTCCTTTCTTGACAAACGCTGACACCAGCATGGTATGAAAGATCAACAAATGGGTTTCAGAGAGTGACCCTTGGATGTTTTTTTTTGGTTAGCTTTCGTGGTATCTAAGATTACTTCAGTCAACAACGTTAATTGAAAGGCATTCAATTAACAAACTGCTGCTGCTGCTTTTCAACAAAAATATGAAGTTGTTTAGCTAAAGATGGATAATGAGTGTAATCTAAATAATACCCACTTAATCAGAAGCTCAGATCTAAAGCTTTCTGCTTACAGTAAAACTGTGCAGATCTTGGATTATGCCTTCTCTATGTGATGCCATGATGTCAGAATATGACAGTAACTACATCCTATATTAAAGACTAGATTATCGGCAGTATTACACATTCTTTGAAGCTTACGTTGTGGTGCAAATTTTAGGCTCTCTTTAAACTATGGTTTTTATGTTTGAAATTTCCAAAAACTGTAAACAAAGAAAAAATGAATTTGTGAAGAAGTTGTGTCGCTTTCGGTGCTGAACTGTACAATTTAATTTCGTGTTATAATGAAGATTTGGTTTTAAATGTTGAGACATTATGTCTGTTTCTCAAAATAGTAGCATGGATACATTCCCATTCAGCCCAAAATGCCAACCTGGAACCCTGATGAAGGTGACATTTTTGAAGCTAGATGCATCAGACATTTTGTTGTTGTGCTACATAAATAGAATTAATATTTTAGAGTTTCTTGACCCAAGGAGAGATCTGATTTCCTTTTGGAGTCAAGAATTAATCCCCCCCCCAATGGCAGAATATTAAGAAGCTTTTTTGCCTTCTTTTGGATCAAGAGTAGGAAGGTTAGGTAGAAAGGTTGAACTTGATGGACTTTTTTCAACCTTATGTACTATGTATTCTGGGGTGTCCATGACGGCTTGCATGCGACCTTTCAGTTCCTCTGATTCCATCAGCCTACTGATCAGCTTTGCAACCTCCACTTGTAATCTTTCACCTGGAAAGACCTCATTTTGTTCCAGCAAGTCATGTATGTTTTGTTCAAGGTAGGTAGGTAAGGGGATGACCTGGCCCAAGGTAGCAGTGCTCTGGCTTAAGTTCTAAATAGTTTCAGGACCTCCAGCAACTGCCCCATTAATGCCCATCCCCCTCTGGCCAATGGGCTGGACAACCAAATCCTTTGCTCAGAAGACATAGAATGAAGAGCCTGCTGTCTTATTTTCTAAAGGATTGACACTGCAAATATAATATTTTGAGCTATACTTTATAATGCTCCAACAAGGAGTTTCCCAACCTATATCTAGTACAGTTCACAAAGTTTTCTCTAGTATTTTCCCATACTGCATTAACTGGGGGTACTCAAGGCCTTTTTGGAACATACACAACCATTAAAGGGGCAGAATTAAAATGTATATGTAAAAAAGTATTAGAGAGGGCATGAAAGAGCTAGAGCCTACTTCCCAGTGAAGCCGGGGGGTTCTGGCTCACCTCTCTAACATTTGCCCTAAGCCTTTAAAGGGGCTCTCCAGTGTTCCATGAAGCCTCATTAATGAAGAATGCATATTTCGTCATGTTGTAATGAGTTTAATGAACATTCTTCAACCTATCCTGCTGCAGTGCACCACCTTCTTCATGGTCCTGTTTTGGCACCACTAATTGGACATGAAAGTACATATAATGACTGAAGTGCCCTTGGTGCTTAGATTGGTAGAGTATTGCACAGATGTTATTCTCAGTAGTATCCGACTGCCTCTGCTGTCAATTCCCATTCATAAAGTTTAAGGGAGCTGACAGCAATGTAATCTAGGCTTCTGTCTAGGTCAGAGTGTCTCATCATCATTCTACTTCAAGTAACCCCAGAACTGTATGGTTCCAGAATCTCCCCAGATGTACATAAGTAAATCATTTGATATCCCAAGAGCCACCTGTGCTAACATAAAGAAGAAAAACAGAAGACTTATACATTTAGGGTATGTGAAGGGAGCAGCCTTGCTATGGTCAATATTAAAGCTTGCATGGCATACTCTCTATATGCCATATACATACTATAAGCATTCTGCACAAGCATTTCCCCGTCTAGGGCCTATGGATTCCTGACCTGGCTGGCTTTGCTAGGTCTCCCTCGTCTAAATTCGCATAATGCAAAACTGGCACCAGCTCATGAGATAATATATACAAATAGAAATGTTAACTCCTAACAGAAGACAGAATAAAACTGGATTTGGAAAGAAAACGCTCAAAATAAAAATAAAAAATTTTACAGCCCCAAAAGAATTTACCCCACTGTGGTTTCTAAACAACATCAGTATGTTCAATTATATATCATTACCAGAAATCCTAGTTACACACGATTCAATATTGTGTTTTTTGGTAGGAAAGCAGTTTTTAAACTTGCTTGGTACATAAATAAATATACTTAAAAATGTCTTTTCTTTAGTGCCGTGCATATTTTTTTCTGGAAAACCACAGTTTCTATGATTGATTGCTTAAATGTTATTAAGGATAAATATGCTAGAATGATATATTCCTGTATACCCTATAGGCTTCTATTTGATCAAAAGCCTAACTGAAAACACTCCAGTCTTGGCAGCAACAATTTTCAGACCGCAAGCAGAAAATTTCTTGGACTGGTGAGCAAAACCGCTCGTCTCAAGTTATTACTGAGTGGATCTCGTAATCAGACATGGAAAACAGATTGCAGTTTGAAAACTACAAAGACGCGATGTGAATTTACCAGAAACTGCTGCATGGTCAGTGTGATTGCATAGCACATCAGATTTATGCAAGGCACTATGTAAGCTCTTCTTCAGGTAGAGCTTCTGTGCTAGTGCTTTTAATGCAGGTCAGGGAAGCTGCAGAGCTCCAGCTTTTGCTTGATTTGGGCTACTATCACCTCCAGTCGGCCACCAGCAGTTACACTTTGAGGTTAACACTGTAAAGTTAACCTCCCCATTTAGACTTTTGATGAATAGAAGAGGTAATGTAAGACCTATATTTAAAGTCCAATTTTGGATTGAAGAAGGTAGTCGAAAGGGACCGTCATAGTTCAGAGGCAGGAAGCTAGACTTTATTATCAGTAACTATTTACCAAAAGTATAATGCCAGTAAAATGAGAAGTGGCATCACTAAGGTCAGTGTCACACAGTGCAGTAACTCATTGTGTCCCCTCCATGGACCTCTTTCCATATGAGTGCATGGAAGTCATTGTGTCGGCTCTGATGGACCCCACCACATCTCTCTCGCAGGGCCGGCCTTTGGGGTGTGCGACCTGTGCGACCGCACAGGGCGCCACACTCCAGGGGGCGCCGCCGCGGGGTCCGCCGCCGCCGCCGCCGCCATGGGGTCCGCCGCCGCCACGGGGTCCGACGCCACCGTAGCGTACCACTGCCGCCAGGGGCGGTCCGCACCCCTCCAGAGACGGACAGTAATGTCCGCCGCTGGAGGAGCAGGCTCGCAAGGGAGCGGTATCGGAGGTCTTTAACAGACCTCCGGCTCCCTTCACTGATTTTAAGCCGGTTCAAGGATCTCCCTTGAACCCGGCTTAAAATCACTCAAGGGAGCCGGAGGTCTGTTAAAGACCTCCGATACCGCTCCCTTGTGATCCGCACGGCAACAGCTGCTGTGCGCCGGGGTTTGTTGTCAGATCCCGGCGCACAACACTGAAGCCGCGCCCACCGTGCCCTCTGACCCGGAAGAAGACAGAAGAACTGAAGAAGAGGAGCGAAGAGAAGGAAAAGGCGCTATAAGGAGAAAAGAGGAAAGGTTGGAAAGCATTCAGTGAGAGTGGATTGGTATATGTGTGGATTAGTGTATGTGTGGATTAGTATGTGTGTGGATTGGTATATGTGTGGATTAGTGTATGTGTGGATTAGTGTATGTGTGGATTGGTATGTCTGTGGATTGGTATATGTGTGGATTGGTATATGTGTGGATTGGTATGTGTGTGGATTGGTATGTGTGTGGATTGGTATGTGTGTGGATTGGTGTATATGTGTGGATTGGTGTATATGTGTGGATTGGTATACGTGTGGATTGGTATACGTGTGGATTGGTATGTGTGTGGATTGGTATACGTGTGGATTGGTGTATGTGTGGATTGGTATATGTGTGGATTAGTATATGTGTGAATTGGTAAGTGTGTGAGAGTGATGGGTGTTATGCTGTACCATTTCCAATGTCTTTTTCATGATCTAATTATGCTCTAAAAGTACATCATAACTCCCATCATTCTATACTGTTCCATACAGTGGCAGAGCTGGGAGGCAGAGGCCTTGCACCCCCACCGCAGGACTCCTGAAAGGTAAGTGAACTTCAAAGAGGGAAAGGGTAGATAGTTAGGAGGGGGTAGATAGGGAGAAGGGAGTGAGACAGGGGGAAGGGGGTAGATAGGGAGAAGGGAGTGAGAAGGGGTAGATAGGGCAGAAGAGAGTGAGAAGGGGTAGATAGGGCAATCATACTCCTATCATGCCAAGTCTACGAGTACATCCTGGAATCTGGGTATGCCTGGGCATGATAGGAATGTGATTGCTGTTAATCATATATATATATATATATATATATATATATATAATATTGTAATTTAATTGTTTTGTCCTATTTTGGTGTGTTACTTACTTCAAATAAAAGTGTTAGATTTTTTTATGGTGTGTGTGGGGGGGTCATATTCGGTTTTGGCCAGGTAAATGCTGCACTTTCAGTTTCAGTCCAGAATTCGTTTCGGTGCATCCCTACTACTAAGCCAGACAATGAAGTGGTAGGCCTACACCACATCAATGTTTGGCGTAGTATATAGTGATTGGGGTTTTATTACAAGTTTTGTTACAAGTTTTTATTCCATTCTTTTTTTGGGATGGGGGGGCGCCAGAGGAGTAGTCCGCACAGGGCGCCAGAACACCTAAGGGTGGCTCTGCTCTCTCGTGCAGACTTAAACCTCCGATTCCCTGATGGAATAATGAAAGCAAGCTCCATGCGTGTGGGGAATAAACTCCCTGAAAAAACAGGTCACCAGAGGAGGGCAGCTTCGGGTGTCACCCTCACTAAGGGTGTCACTCAGTGCGGTCCAGTGATAATGGGATGTGTTCAAAAGTTGCCACATCAGTGATTTTATTCATAAAATTAAATAATGATATGTTTTGAGACGATAACCTGGCTTACTGGGTACTTTTTGATTCATTAGCAGAGGACTTGTGTGCTTTGCCCACTGACCACCCAGGTTCCACCATTACCTACCCTGTGGGTCTAATGCAGCTATCCCCAATCACTTGCACAGCTAGCCCGGCCTTCCAGACACAGTTTCTACCCCTCTTATTCCCAATTAGATGTAGGCAAGGGAGAGCTCTAGGGGCAGCCATGGGAAGTTCCAGCAATGCCAATGTATCAGATACTCTTACAATGTTCTTTATATACACCAGTTCCTTTCATTACGTAGTAATATATTGATTTTTGTTCATATGAAAAAAATAGGCTTAATCATATGACATATTTCTCTTATTCTCACACAATTAAATTATTAACTTTGTGTGTCATTAATCAGTTAAACTGGTTAGTCTCTGGCTCTGGGAAGCGAGATTTAGAGAACCATTAACCAAACCTTAAACAATTTCGGCATTTTCTGAAAAACCTATTTTATTTTTAAATCATCAGCATGGGTATTGACATTTCCTGAACACTGAACAAAGTGATTAATGGGATAGCTAAGAAGCATGGAGCATTGAGTGACAATTATATAATGTACACACAAACAAATTAAATATACATGCCTCAAGTTATCAGTCCAGAAGAATTTTAAGTGTCAAGCATGGAACTAAAATAGGCAGAATGGAAAAATAATTCACATCACAAATAGAAGTTTTGGAACACACCTCTAAATTACTGAAATCAGGGATTGGGCTAGATCCCTTACTCCCAGTGAAGGAAAATCTAAATGCTACAGCATACCAAGACATTTTGGACACTGCTATGCTTCCAATTTTGGAACTTCATCAAATTCTTCCTTGGATCAAGAAGCTCTAAAAGATTTATGTTTATGGTGCGATTTATAGCCCTTTTGGAAAGTACTGGATTCCATATCTTTATTGCCCTTACTGTAAAGAATCCCTTCCTTTGTCCTCTATGAAATCTCCGCTCTTCCAGTCTCAGAGGATGACCTCTGGTTCTTTGAATATTTCTGTTAATGAACAGGTCACTGAAGAGCTCTTTATACAACATATTATCCCCACTTTCTCTAACATGCAATTTTTTTTTAGTCTCTCTTTGTAACTAAAATCTTTCAATCCCTGTATGAATTTTGCACCCCATCTTTCTACCTTTTCAAGTTCTATAATGTCCTTACTAGGGACCGGTGCCCAGAATTGCACCACATATTTGAGATGGGGTCTCCCCATTGACTTGTAAAATGGCAAGATGGTATCCTCCACCCAAGAATTAATACCACATTTTATACATGCCTATATGTTATTGGCCTTTGCAGCTGCTGACTGTCATTGCACACTGTTGCTAAGTCTGTTGTCTACAATCATTTCTAAATCCTTCTCTTTTCCCAGGGAGATGCCATTAAAGTAAATGATGCATTGCTAATAGGTTACCCATTATGCATAACTTTACATTTATGTATATTGCACTTAATTTGCCACTTGCCTGCCCAGTCCCCTAGTCTCCTTAATTTTGTGTCATCAGGAAACACTGAGACATGGCTCCAAATGCAACCATTTCTTTGCATTCTACCTTTTAGCCAATTTCTAATCCAAGTACATACATTTGGCCCTAAGCCTATTTCTGACAATGTGTACAGTAACCTTTTATATGGAACTATATCAAATGCCTTAGCAAAGTCCAAATGGTCTACTGCCACTCTCAGATCTATAGTTTTACTTCTCCATAGAATGCCATTAAGTTGCTTTAAAAAGACCTGTATTTGACAAAACCATGGTGACTGTTACTAATTATATTCTGATTCAATATGTATTCTTGAATGTATGCCTTTAGCAACCTTTCAAATAATAACAGTTGTCAAGCTCACTGGCCTGTAGTTGACCGGCTGAGCATTTGATCCCAGTTTAAATATGGGCACCACATCTGCACCAGTCTTTTGGCACTATAACTGAACTGAAAGAACCTCTAATCAAAAATAATAGTCTGGCCACAATTAGGCTTAGCTCCGTGGGTGCATGCCGTCGGGCCCTGGGACCTTGTCCACCTTAACTGTGTTTAATTGCTTAATCATTTTTCCCGCGTCAGCCAATCACATGTTTGTTGCAACAGTTCCGTAAAATCAGCCAGCAGGGGCTCAGCCACCGGTTATTCCTTGATATAAACAGAATTTTTTTCTTTTTAAATATTTGCTTTCTCTCTGTCCTCACTAACCAAATTTCCCATTTTGGATAACAAAGAACCAACATTTTCAGCCTTTAGCTTTTTCCCATTTACATACTTGAAAACATTTTGGGATTAGTTTTACTCTCCTTAGCAATCAGTTTTTCATTTTCCAATTTAGCCATTTTAATCGCCTTTTTGCAGGCTTTGTTGGCATCTTTGTACTCTATAAATAATGCTGCTGATCCCTCGCTTTTATAATGTTTGAATGCCATTTTATTGTTTTTTTATTTCTTGTCTTACATTAAGTTAGCCACATTGGTTTTAATTTGCTTCTTTTGTATTTGTTTCCCAAAGGTATACATTGGATGTGTGTAATTTGGTAATGTGTGCTTAAAGGTCTAGATAGATCACTGTTGCCCCTAGATATCAATATCAAAGAATTCCTCAAACTACATGATGAAATGTATTTGTATACCGCTTCTTATTAGTGAATTTGGACACTTCAGTAATACCCATTCCTAGCAGTTTAATAAAAATCAAGCACACGTCCATGCAATCTCCATTTACTAGTGGTGCTCAACTCCAGTCTTTGATGGCCAAAGTTTTGGACATTTCAGTTTCTTAATTTAAATTAATTAACCATTTTATTTTCAAAATGTATGGCTAAATGTGGCCCTCAAGGACTGAGGTTGCACACCCTGCCATAGACAAACTCTAGCAGTAGAATGGGTACTACTACGGAGCTCGGTGATTTTTTAGTATGGCATTGTCAACAAGTCAGTTTGTGAAATGTCTGCCCTGCTAGAGCAGCCCCAGTGTAGATAATGTACTTTTTACCATATTTTTCAAGTTTCAGACTAAGCCCCTTAGATCCAGTGAAGGAACATCTTCTTCCAACTTTGTGGAAACAATTAGAGTAAGGCCTTTACAAGTTGCATCATGATAATGCCTCCCAACTTGACTTCAACCCTATTGAACATTGACTGAGAGCCAGGCTTTATCATCCACCACCTGTGCTTGACCTAATTAATGCTCTTGTGGCTGAATGGAAAGCAAACCTTTGCAGAAATGTGGATCTAGTGGAAAGCCTTCCCAGAAGACCATATTAATACCTATCATTTTGGAATAAGATGTTCAATATGCAGATGTCCACATACTTTTGCCATCTAGTGTAGCAAGTCTACTGCATAGGGGGAACAGGGTTGGCCTAACAGTTGGCCAAAACGACTAATTTGTGACAGCACCCCAATAAAATGTATATTCATACTCTGCCTTCTGTGGGAGATATAGAAATATAGATAGAATTAATCAACCTGACAATCAATTAAGAATTATCAGTGAGTTATTAGTATGACTCATTTAAATGGGAAACGTAAAAGAGGGATTTAATGGGTAGCTGAATTGTATTAGAACAAAAGTTTAAAAGATCCCTGGGGTCTCTTTTCCTGACTTTAAAATCTTCAAGTCTAATTGAATTCAGTTCTGCCAATAAAAATATCAACTTCACATTAACTGTTTCATGATTGACATGGAACCATTATGATAAAACACACATTTATTGGACCATCACATCTTAGCGCTGAATCATCTTAGCGCCGAGGTGTGAGTACATTCAATGAGCAAAGTAGCTCCTGGCTTCTGCCAGTAGAGACCCCTTTTCGTTTCAGTGACTGAACTCATAAAAAAAGCAAGTTGCCAGAAATTTCCTAAAAGTTAAAGACCATTTTACCCACTTGGGTCTCCTGTGTCATATGCCACCGCTAAGTAGAATGGACCACAGAGGTTGATCTCCAATGAGTTTCCCCTTAATATTCATGTAATGGAAGCTTCAGAAAAGCAGCTTCAAGTTTTTGACTATTATGTAAATAAATATTTTATTTGCTAAATTATCTAATTAATCCAAATTATGATGCATCCGTGTCTGTTTGTTTGGGCTTAGTGAAGTTTAGCTGGTTGTCAAGTGTGAGGTAGTGTAAACATGCAACACAGAAGCAGTGGAATTTTAGATGATCATTTCATAGCATATCTGTGATTTTGTCAGCAGATGCTCTTTAGTTACTATGCCCTGAGTCCAGACCAAACATCTGCTCAGCAAACAGCCTCCACATCATCTTGAAAATACCGCCACATTATTGTGAGAGCGAACACCGCTTCTGTTGCTATACAGGAGAATTCATTATGATCAGTAGCTTTTCTACTTCTACCGGCGCTAGGCTTACTCGCTATATCTAACGTCAACAGAGAAAACGAGTTTCAGTTGGTTTACCCACTTGTAGTCTGAGATTTTTCAGCTGGTGTTTACTGACATAACGGGTTTTTTTCTTTTCAAGGCCATAATAAAATCACGACCAGAGGTCCTGATAGTTCGTTAAGATGTGGACCTCTTCAACATACTGCAAAAAACCCATTGTGCCTGGAAGGAGGTCTTAAGGTGCAGAATTTCTCCACGATTACAGAAATACCAAACAGAGATGGAATGTTGAGACATTACGTTGCACCACGCAGACATTCTTTGAACATACGGCATTGTGACCGCTAAGAGCTTTCTGAGATTAATGGAAGGTTGTAGATCAAGGAGAGCAACTTGACTTTAACTGAAAAGGGAGGAGACAGCATGGAACAATAATAAAAGAAACACATAAATGATCCAGATGTAGTGTATATGCTGGCTAAAGTCCTACTTATAATGCACATTATGGTGTCTATATGTTGAATTGCCAACAAATTAATAAATAAAAGGGGTGTCCCATTTGAGAGAAGCCAATCTCCTCTAATCCCTTTGCTGGTCTTTCCCAATTTCTGGATTTTTCATTACCTGCAATCTCTGTTCTGGCGAATCCCACCATAAGCATTCATAAAACGACTGCAAACGCTTCTAAATACCAACCATTGCAATGATTTGGTATTTTTGAAGCTTCATAAATATAAAATTGGATTAAATGCCTAGGACCATGTGCCTAAAACTAATCTGCACGAGAAACCATTTTATTTGTTTTCACACTGAGTTAATTTGCAACATTATTTGGAAGTAATTAGTCACAGTTTCTTTCCATTAATCAACTGACACTTTCCCTGCTCATTCTTTGATTGGCATTAAAAATGAATTTTTTTAATGGATTTGGTATGAGCTAATGTTTTTTTTGCTTACAATATAACTGTATAGAATGCAGTAAAACGCCAAAGTAGCCTTGACACTGATGTAGCTGCCGACAGGCTTGAGCTTGTAGGGGGTCCACCACGTGGCAAAACATGGACCAAGAAATATGGAAATGAATGCAGATCCTGAATCCTAAGCCAAGTTAAAATCCTCACTGCTATCGAATAGGCCCCGTAAGTATAGATTGCCACATCAGTTTACATGAGCTTTTCCATCAAACTCGGCATTGTCCCCAGCGGCAAGGAATCTCCCTTTAGTAGGTGAACTGCACGCAATTGCCACCATCTTCCCTTTTTTAGAACATCTGAAATGACCATGTCGTAATGTGACACTATGGACCATTTCCTCCAATTTAACCCATTCCTACCCGAGCGGATGCCTGCTATCCTGACGACTTGCGGTTTTGTATCCGTTTGCAATGATTGTGGTAATCATGTACACTAGACTGTGAAAAACACTTTACCTGTACTTTGTGTTCAGCCACTGAATCCCTATCCTCAACATAACTGACGATATCCAATATCCAAATATCCAATATCCAAATATCCAATATCCAATATCCAAATATCCAACATCCAAATATCCAATATCCAAATATCCAACATCCAAATATCCAATATCCAAATATCCAATATCCAATATCCAAATATCCAATATCCAAATATCCAATATCCAATATCCAAATATCCAATATCCAAATACGTGATAGGAAACATCACTTAAAGATATATCTGGTGCCGAGTTTAATAATACTCAAGGGCAAACATGTCAGCTTTTTTGAGAATGTTATATACAACCTGATTGGCTTCAAGAATGCCTCTTGGGCTTTTTACTTAAATCCTGGCCACAACTGATTCACTTTATATTTTTTGTGTTTATTATTAAACACCCCATGCTGTTGGTAGGTTATATAATAAAACCTACAAAAGAAAATAGGTGACTTAACTTTTTTATTTTGATTTTTTTTGCATGAAGAAAACACATTTCACTCTCGTGATCTTCAGAGGGCTTTTCATCTGTCTCTACAACTTATACGAAGTCTTGGAAAATGTCCTGCACTAAATCAGGTAAACAAAAGTATTTGGAACTCTTAGGGGGATAAGGTTTGAAGTAACGTTCCCAAGGTGCATTGTGGCTGGTTTTGCTGTCTACGGTGTCAAAAAAAATATAGATGGAATAAAAATATTGCAGCTCATGTTACACCAAATGATAAGTGGATATCCAATAAAGCCAACAAAGACATGTTCATCCTGGAGCTAAAGAGACCGAGGCATAATATTATAAATCTTTAAGATGCCAATGACAGATTTATGCGATTCAAAGCATTCTAGGAGAAGCCATGCACAGAAAATGAGAAATAAGGAAATTTTAACCCTTTCACTGAGGGGTTTAGGTAACAAGACTGAGTATTCTTGTTCTCTTCTTAAAGACCTATATCGGTGGTGATTAAACATGGTGATGGGCCAGAGGACCATTTTTCTCTTCAATGGAACTATTGTTTCATATACACTGAATAATCAAATAGAAATTGAAAATACATTGAATATTACGTACCTTTATCCTTTAAATGTGTGTGCTGGCAAAATGTAATAAACCTGATGGGGTCCGGGGAACTACATTTAATAAAGAGTAGTTCTGTGGAATACTTCTAATTGTGGAGAGATCACAATAGAGGTTTAAGGGATTTGTCTGCTGATTGCTGCACATTTAGAACAAAAATTCATAATTATGTAGGGGATAGAACAAAGTAACTCTAAGCATAATTTCTAGGTTGTGGTGGTATACTGCTCTCACTTAACTGCAGATCATGGAGATACAGAACGGGCTTCCGACTTGTGACATTCTAATGCAGCCTTTCTAGTGTCTATGAGACAGACACATCCTATCTCAGGAAACACTCCCTGCTTAGATGCCTCAAGGAATAACACACTTGAGGCCAGGTGGGGCCAAAATCTGTTCTCCTCCGTTTCATTTATCTTAATTTGTTTTACTCTCTCTATTGGCACCCTGACAGAGAAAGGCTTTGGATGTATCTCAACGCAATCTTTATTGTTCACCAGTTAGGAATAGGTAGACAATGGTTATTTATTGAAAGTGCTAAATTGTGTGAAAATTTATTTTCCGCAATCTGCTGATTAATGCACAGTGGTTGTGTTATCAAAAAAGAAATGTTGGTTGAAATATAGAACATCCCAGATGATGAGACCATTAAAATACATGTAGAAAAGTCTAATGTACTTGTGCAACCTTAAGCCTTCTTAATGTGTGGGGCTACATAGGGGCATTGAAGTGTCCCTTCATTAAAGGACCTGAAGTGTACATTTAAGGCGTGGCTGTATTGGGGATGATGGGGTGGCCCTGGCCCTTTAAGGCCCATGTCGTAAGCTGGATATGATAGGCTGCATGTTACGTTGAAGTATGTGACTGTGGAGGATTGAGTGGGTATGGAGCGATGTCAAGTAGTGGCCCTACCGGCCATTTGCCTATTGTCACAGATGGCCAGTCTGGGCATGCTTTAAGGTGTATCTTACACAATTATCTTTTATTTATATAGCGCCAACTATTCACACAGTGCTTATCACAGTACGGATATTCAAATGGTATGATTCATAACTTAAAGAAGGCCCTCCTCACAAGCTTACACTTTAGAGCAAATAAGATATAGATAAAGGGGATATTAGCTTTAAAAGTCATGGTAGAATCTGGTTTGGCTTTTGCCTTGATTCAGCCAGCTTACTCTACTGCCGCGGCCTACTACTTGTTTCATAAAAAATAAAACTACCACTGCTGATAAGGCATGAGTGTGGAGTGACTGCCAGCTTGATGACCATATCCATCTGGCATTTCGAAGGTTTACAGTTTCATTAATATTATGATTTCTTTATTGCTTCCTGGTTATCCAAGCATTTAATGCCGCATAAGTAAAATATCATAGGACCCCATCAGGCCTGTGCAATAAAGCTGGATAGAGTTTCCTGCACTTGACGAAGGAGACGTGTATAAGTATCACTTTGAAAAAATGAGCTATATCAATTTAATTTGTTGAGTTGATTTTATATGAGTCATTTACTTGGATTCTATATAAGAAAAAAGCACATTCTTATACAATATATCATTTTGTTAATAAAGGTTATATATAGCATACAACATGTCTGCTAAGCAAAGTCCACAAAGGACATACGTGAGTTTCAGGGGCTGGTTCTGACGATGAATCCTATAAGGTTTCAGTTTACAGCATGTGTGATACCTGAAGCTCAGAGGTTTAGATTCTGAGATTGACAAATCTGTTTAGAATTTAGGGAAAAAAAGGTTTATTCAGGAGCCAAAATAATTCAGAGACTGAGGTGAAAGAGGAGTAAGTGATCGTGGTGGCCTTGGCTTAAACAACTCCATGAGCAAGGGTTGTTCCTTGCTTTTCCCATATGTCTGTTAAACAATGGTCCCCTTATTTTTGGAGCAAGGGGACTCCCTTTTAAGCAATAGAAACAAATACATTTCAATAATTGTGCTAAAATGTCAAAAAATCTAAAGTAAAAAGAAAACTTTTTTTGCATTTTTGTTTTTGGATTTCCTCTACAGAGGGTCACAGTGTGAGGAAGAGATCCTGTTCAAGGTGAGTGCTGGAGGAACTAATCCTGGGTGAGACCTAGGGCATGTTCCCACATAAATAGTTGGATCAAAAAGTTGGTGTCACTTTGGTGGCCCTATAATGTTAGAGGGGTCTACTGAACTACCTTTAATTTGTAGAAAATACACAAAAATCCTCATCGTGAGTTTTTATGTTCACCTAATACTAACATAAACATCCATTCTTCATCTAACCAGAGCCCTCCATTTTTGGGATGTGAGTAGGAGGTCCCACTGATGTTGGTGGGCGGTCCTGCTGATGTTGCATATGCAGAAAAACTGGCCGTGGCTGGAGGGGATTGGACGGGGAGTGGGGTGTGTCGCAACACCACCCCCTGACCCAGAGTTTCTCTGTGATGACCCGTAGACCCGGAGAAGTGGCGATTCACCCAGAGTCTCTGGGCAAAATCCTGAGTTCCAAGGTTTCAATATAACGATGACAATATAATGATCAATGAACATCAGTATAGAAATATATTTATCAGTTCATGTTTTGTTTAATATTCAACCTTATTTTAAAAGTCATGGGAAGGCATAAAATGATACCTGTCACATAGGTAGTATGAACCGCAGGGAGATGATTAGCATGGCATTTGGGTATGAAGATCATACATTTGGGTCCCTGGGGTGGAGAAATTGGAGAGCAGGGTGGGCCAATGCTCCGTTCCCCCATTCTGTAGAAAATCTATGCCGGCTTTTCCAGGTGGCTAGACGTCTGCAGGATCCGGTCCGGGATTGCTGTGGGGCCTGCATCAGGCACAGGTGCTGGGCATTAAAAACCCCTGGAGCCTGTTGAGGGAAGAGGAAGTTTCCCTGTGCTCCTAGGGCAAGGAGAGGCCCTGAAGACGACCATCCCTGAGCCAAGTGAGGCATTACCTACCCTGACCTTTTGTGTGCTGTCTGGGGGAGGTTTCCCAGAGCCTGGCTTAGCTGGGTCTGGCAGGGAGGTCAAATTAGTGGTTGATTAGGCTGGTCAGTTGGGCCAGCATAGTTTAGTTAGAGAGGGCTCCAATTGGGAGCTAGGTTTTCTTTTTATGATTTGGTTTTGGGGTTTGAGCAGTTAAAAATAAAGCACTGTTTTGCCACAAGCTGGTGACTCTGATTGCCCTAGAAGACTGTGCTTAAGACCCCTAATTGTGACATGTATGGCCCTCATGCTATAGGGTTTATCACAGTAGTTATTAGGCACCTTCAAACTTACTGATAATGTTCCAACTTCTTCTAAGACTTGAGAAGCAGAGACATTTAATGGAGCTCTCGGTATCTTCATTAAACATTTTAATATATCCCAAATGATTGAAGTATAAAAAAAGATATATTTATACCCGCTATGTGAATCAAATATATAATCAATTTAAATTCTAGCAACCTTTCCAGATATTTTAGGAAGTCTTACACCTGTGATTTTAAAGCTACAGTATAGAAAACATACAACATTGGTTTAAATATTTACCTCTCTTTTTCCCCTAAATGTATTAAATGTTTTAATATTCTAGATGCATAGGGATTTCTAAAATATCTGAAGGTTTTTTTCCCCGACTTCTGTTTAAATCAAAGAATAGCTTGCTCCAGTGAGTGAGTCTCTCAACATCATAAAAAATGGGGAATTAATCCCATGGCACAAAAAGAGATTTAGGTGTACTAAAGATAAACGGTGCAGCTAAAACATGTAAATGGTATCTGGCAAACTTGCTTTAACTATCAAATATAAACTCTCTTAAAACTTCATAAAAGTTGTAATGAAGCATGGTAATAAATAAAGAAACAATGAAGTGAGTGTATAAAGAACATTTTAGCAAAATACAAGGAGAGTGTAATGTTAAAGAAAATTAGAAAGAAATAATTTATTTTACTGAATAAAATACCATGTAAATAGCCAGTAGCACTAGCACACTTTATCTTTATCTGTAACCATTCGACCCATGTCACCATGTTTTCTAGCATTTTACCCACCTTATGTGGTGTGCATATAAGTTCAGGATGTATGGTAATCATATACGGTAGGTAGGTAGGTATATATATATATATATATATATATATATATATATATATATATACAGTATATACAGTATATATATATATATATATATATATATATAAACCTTCATAGCTCATCTTGCTAACTCATCCCCTTTTTTAATGTTGTGACCCCCGCTATTCAAACTAAAAAGTATATACCCTGTTCAGTGAACTTATGGATGCGTGTAAGGTACAAAACTTGTTCAGATTTCTTTCATTTATTCTTTAATGCTGTCTTGGCAAAGAAGGTAACCAAGCAGTCAGACCCAAACTGGCAATCTGGTACATCAGGGAAAATGTCCGATGCTGACCAACATCGCTGACCAACATCGCTTTGTATTCACCCAAGCTTCCATTTAAGCAGCATATCAGGTGCTGCAGTGTTGATGGGCACTGGCCTTAAAATGTTGGGGCCACTTTATCATCCCAAGTCCAGCCCTGAAGCAGTTACAGTTCAGAGAGCAATTGCTCTGTATGAATTATGATCATACCTGGCCTATACCATATTGTAAATCTTTATTCCTGGACTATGGGCCAGACTAGGAATGAAAAGACTCCCCACATTTCGTCTTTATACGCTGACAGCATGCAGTTGTGTGTATTCAGCTCCACTTCTCCAGGTGATGTCAGCGCCCATCCACCAACGCCATTGGGCTAGCCAAAGAGGGAGAGCTCCTGGAAGCTGGACCCTGGAAGTCCCCAGGTATGCTCATCTGTAGCATAAGGGAAGCCCCCATCTTAAAGGAGAAGAGGAAGAGGAAGAAGAAGGGCTGCTGCAGCCAGCTTGACTCACAGTCATGTACTGATATATATATATATATATATATATATATATATGTTTATATACATATATATATTCTTCTATACAGTAATAATATGCATGTTACTTACTTGTTACTAGACAATGGTTATTAAACATGGTAAGCATGCCTGGAATTTGCTGGGTTTATGCACATTTAGAGTAGACTTAATATTCTGTAACCGCAGAGACACAAATGAATCTTTCAGCTGAATAAAACATCCCCGTTCCTACACTTACGGACTCTGCCGCTGCTCGTGTAATTTGGGGGCCCTTCTACTGCTGTTTCAGGGGCAGGCCTCTCCTTTTCAAAAGCTGCCATAACATCCTGTTTCCTAGCAACACAGGTTGAAGTGAAAGTAGAAGTCTAACCTCAATCTCGTTAGTGGTTCAATTATACCTGGGAGCGCCCCAAAGTACTGACAGTGTAAAAAATGTATTCGAGTAACAATTAGGTTTTCCCAGGAGTTTTCTTGTATTGTAGTGTTATACCTTCTTATAAAGAGGAGAATACATTTCAGAATTAATTATTTGGTTTGGCCAACATTGGCTAAGCTGAAATACCTACTCTGGGCCCAATAGTAGCCCATGATGACAATAGGTTCTAATAAGAGGGTTAGAAAGGTGTCTGACATGGAGGTAGCCAATGGATGCAGCTAGCTATAAGAAGGCAGAATAAACCCCCGCTCCTAATAAATTAATATATCAAAAAGCTAAGCCAGAGGCCCGGCAATCAGGTGACCTACATGGAGCCTCCATGACAGATCCAAAGACTCCTCACCATAACGGGAAATTCTGAGGGGCCACTTTCAGCTTTCTAGGGGCAGGGAAGGGATATTTGGCCACTTCTTCCCCTCCTACTGTCTCATGCCCCACACAAAGCTAGCTCCACGTCCACGGGCAGTCACTCCTCCAGAAAAGGGAGAGTTCATGGTGGCCCACCCTGGGTACGATCCTCATCCCTAAAGCTCCTTATAGGTGAAGAAAGCGGTGCTATCCCCATGTAACTATATTGCTAGCCCCTAAAGGGTGGAGAGTACACAGATTCAGGTGCAGCTCCTCTGCCCAGAGGTTAAACAGACCCAATGGACTACTTATTGGCTTTTATTTCTGGAGCCCCAAGGCAAAATTCAGTGGGTACCCAAAAATTAACATAGTTTCTTGCATTTTCCCTTACAACAGATGCCCATGGCATCTGGACAAACGGATGGAGCTTTTGATGGGGACTTTAGTTATTAAAGACTGGCAGAGAATTGTGGGACATGGAGTCTGGACTGAAGCCCCACAGGCGGTCTCCTCCTGTCCTATATCTTTTCTTACGGAATTGGATCGAAGTAATCTTATGTCAGTTATTTCTCCAGAACTTACATGGCCTTACTCATACCTAAGTAAAATGTATATGTCAAACGTTTCAACACAATTACCGGTATTTAGCTTTGTTCAGTGGCGACTCTAGAAACAATATATAGGGGGGGCACACAAGATACCACAGTCAAACTGGGGGGGCATTAATAATTTCCACCATTAAATCATACCACTGAAAAAACACACACACATATATATATATATATATATATATTGCCAAAAGTAATGTGCTATGGAATGATACTTTTGTTATTGGACAATACAATACTTGATCATTCAACATGGGAAGCCTGAAGCCACAATTTAGTACGACTAATCCTTGAAATCCTTTAAACAACACAATACCTTAACTTTTGCACTAAATGATTTCAGGGCCTAATATTAGATCTTGCTGCTGATATATATTAGCCCCTGCTGCCCATATATATTAATATTAGCCCCAGTTGTCGATAAATATATTAATATTAGTCCCTGCTGCCGATATTTATATAAATATTAGACCCTGCTGCCGATAGCAGGTATAGATCAACACATTAACACACAAACCCAGCTTTGCATGTATAGATCAATTGAAATTCACTTGTGATCTCAGCACTGAAGGTATATATCAAATAAACAGAATCAGACATACAAATCCTGTATTTGCAGGTATACAATAATAATATATGAAACGTAGCATTGAAGGTATAGATCAAATAAATACATGGAAACAGCATTGCAGGTATTAATCAACTGAACAAGACATACAAACCCTGTATTTGCAGGTATACATAAATAATGTATGGAAACATAGCATAGCAGATATGGATCTACAGAATAACACAGAACCCCAGCTTTGCAGGTACAGGTCAATTGGAATTCACATAAAAACACGGCATTAAAGGTATATTTAAAGCCCCCTAAATTACAGGCATAGATCACAGGTTGCACACCCCAAAGCAAGCCCTGGCGTCCACACTGTCCACATAGAACCTGACCAGCACCCAGATCACACACATAAGATTTGCAATTGTCCCGTATACACCCTGCCCGTGCCATCTTGGTCCCCAAGGCTCAAACATCCTGCTAGTGCCATCTTTGCCCTTCCACAATTATACATATATGATAAACACAAACACATTAACTCATGCTCTCCCTCATTCAGACAATTCATCCACATATTAACTCATGCTCTCCCTCATTCAGACAATTCATCCATTTTAAGAAACTACGCCCCTTGGAGCTTCAAATGAGGGGTTACATGTATTTCTAGGACAAAAGTTGAGTGCACAAATAATGATGGAATATGTCACTTTGGCTAGAAAATATGTTTTTTCTATCCATAGCGACATGTTCACTTGTGTCTAGCGCACTCCAGGTTTGTACTAGAAACACATACAGCCCCTCATTTGATGCGCCAAGGGGTGTAGTTCTTGCAAATGTGTAATTTTTGTGCCATAATTTAACTTCCTACATGAGCAGTAATGCCACGTCAAGGCTTCAACCCTAATTACTGATCATTCACACGCCTTTCATATCTCCATTCACTCGCAGAAGCACACACCATACTTTCCATACATTCACTCGCAGAAGCACACACCATTCCCAAAGAAATGATGGTAAAGGGAGGAAAAAAAATCACTTTTACAGCAAAAATAAGTTTTGCAGTAAAAATGCAAGGCGCTCCAGGGATGAGATGGTTACTCACGTACCGCACAGGCTAAATGGCTTATTTTAATAATATTTGCAGTTCATCAGGATTTAAAAAATTGCCTCCCTCTACCGTTGGCTAAATTTAACCCCATGATCATGGGATTAAAAATTAGTATCGGCCATTTTTAAAAAGGGAATGTGACTTTTTATAGCTATATGATCACCGTGGTAACATTGGCTACCACAGTGATCATTTAGCTAGAATACTTAAATACTTAAACTTTTTTTTTTTTTTTTTAAGTTAAACTACTTTATGTTTAAATCATTTTTTTACATTTTTATTTTTTTAACGTAATATTTTTTATTCATATATATATGCTATATACCGTTGGAAAGGTGAGGCGATTACCTTTCCAACGGTATATGTTGGGGGTCTGTAGCTGCTTAGATACCTGAGATACAGGCATCTAAGCAGCATGCCCCCATACCTCTTTAACTGACAATTGTCAGTTGTTAATAAAGTTGCACGGTGACGTCATCGCGTCATTGCGCGAGACGTCACCGGGCGGATCGGGTGGCCCCGGTGATGCCCTTCAGTTTGAGGGGCAGATCGCCGGGGTAGGTGGTGATGGAGGTCCACAGACCTCCATCAAGGTAGGGTAGTGCTAGTGACGGCATGGTGCCGTCGTTAGCACCTGACTGGGACTGCTAGCGACGGCACCACGCCGTCGTTAGCAGTCAAGGGGACTGTCCTGGGTGGCTCCAAATTCGGCGGGGGGGCAACAGGGGGGGCAAGGAATATCCTAGGGGGGGCAATTGCCCCCCCTTGCCCCCCTGTAGCGACGCCACTGGCTTTGTTCATGAGGTTAGATGGAATGCAAGATAATTGTTGGGCTATAATTTATCTAATTAGATGTACAATTTTAGGGCAGAAGCATCCATCAGAATTCTTTTTATTTGTATATCTCAGAATAAATACCAACAAAATACATTTGCAATTTGCAACAAGAGTCTTTTTTAAATAAAATATGACTGTTGTAATTATAACTGTAGTTCATCATCTAGCTTAACATATAGAAAACCACGGGATTCTTACTGAAAATACACAATGCATGGTTGCGGTGAAATTACCGTAAGCAGTATTTTAGGTATCTAGGGTTTAGCATAATTTTACAGGCAAACGTTATCATTCGTGTACTTTTTACATTATTCAGATCACTCTGGCATCACATCATCCCCCAAAAAGGTACAGCCAGAACACTTGACAAATTACCTAATTCCCAAACTGCCTTTAGTCGCCATATTGAAAATGACATCCTTGCGGAAATAGTGTTTCACCTCACGTGGACTGTGCATGCTGTGATTTAATATATGACAAGTGTATAATAGTCTGATTAAGCAGGTGAGAGCACTCATGCAGATGTGTGAGAACTTAAGTAAACCTTCACCCACAAAGATCAACTGCAGGAAGACAGAGACCACGCTCTTCTGGCACTGGGACCTGTCTTCTGTCCCAACCCCCTTGCAGCATTGCTGCAAAATTCTTCAGAATCCTTGAGCTGTGGTTTGGCAGAAATGGAGCAGCCCTGAAAAAGTAGGAAGACAGAATAAAGAAAGTGAAACAAAAAAATTAAATATAGAGCCTCAAATACCTTGCCATTGAGGGGAAAAAGAACATAATCATGTACAAGAACTCTTCAAGGGTTTGGCAAGAGTTCCTTATATACCAACTTTGCTGAACGTCTTTTATTTTTCGTGTGCAGCTGTGCACATGGCTCTGTGGGAAATTCAATGCCTCGTTTTGTCTTCCTACTCTCTGGGACAAGTGGGATAGCTTGATCCCTTACAACTGAAATACACACTGGCTTTACCTAGATGTTATCATGTTTGTGATGGAACAGGGTGGCGTGAATATGGACTTGTGGTCCCGTATTGTCATCAATAAGGTCACCAGAGCAAAGGGCATTATGAAGCAATTCCATTTGTACCCTGATTCCACATCAGGCTATTTGGACCAATGTGGCATCAAACATGGCCATTCAGGGATTCCTCATCTTAGGGGCAGTCATGCATGCTAGGTGGTGGATGCATTGACATTAAGGCGGGGAAACTTCCCTCCAGGGCAGATGTCCAGTGGGCTAATGGCCAGTAGGGCTGTAAACTTTTAGTGGCACATCAAGTTGTGTAGTGTGCAACTGTGGTCAGATAAGCGTCCATGCGTTATGTCAGGAAAAAATTCCTACTGATTCACGTGGTTGGTGATATTTGTAAAAGAAGCTAGGTTGTAAGGCAGGTAACATGCATTCGTGTTCTTCCTGCATTGCATTCCTGTATGAAAAAAGTGCTGACCAGAACATCAGCTGGACCTACAGCTAAAGCCAACAGTAAACCTGGAGCCCTCCCCTGCCTGACAAGGCTACATTGGCTTGCTGGGAAGTCAAGGCCCCCCCCACCCTGCCTATATTCCCCTGCTAAGGAAGCCTTACAGTCTAGTCTTTTACTTCCCAGGCAGTATTCTAAAATGCACACAAACATATCCATATTATGGACCTACATTAAATTAAAGGTTGTATAGACGCTCTGACTACAATGACTACAATGTCTGCATACATTTATTGTTACATATACTTTAAATGACAAGCAGCAACTACGAAATTGTTGGAACCATCTGCTTCCTAAACAAACTGACCAGTTATCTGGATGTTTATTTAGTAAAATCGAATTGTATTAAGACGTTGCGTGAACGGACACTCCAGCCATCAAATGTACTTTATTGCATATACCTGAAGGGTACCTTTATTTCATAATTGTATCCCCTTCCAAACCATATGCATTTGCCCCTCCAATGTATGGCTTAGCACAGCTCCTAACGTGTGACAAACTTCTATAACATCTGCTCCAGCGATCAACGGTGTCCTATTGAGACCATCACATAAGCAGAAAGCACTTCAATTGATTTCAATAGGAATGCTTTCCTGCAAGCGATTGGCTGCTGATTGAGACTCTTCGGAGAATGGATGACGGGAGCTCCAGCTTTTCACTAAGGAAAGTTTTCTCTAACGGTTTAAGAAGGCATATTACAGTACTCAAAATACTTCAACATGCATTCTTCTCAGCGAGGCGGCCTTGGACAATATACGGTCATTTTTGTGTGTGTGTGGATCCAGAAATAGACGCATTCCATTTACCGAATAGTTTTATTGCCTTTTTAAGAAAAAAAGTCTTGGAAAATATAAATACAAAGGCAGGTCGTTTACTTACAAAGTTTAAACACAGATCTCAAAACATTGCACACACATTTCAGGAAATTAACTTTAGTTTCTATACAGTTTACCCAATCTCAACATTATTTTACAGACAATATTTTACAAGAAAAAAAAAAAAATAGTCGGAAGTCTATTTTTAAATTATCGCATAGAATGTTTTAAGGTATGAATCTAGATATAGATATGTATAGCAAGTGTGTGTGTATATATTTTACACTCATATATACACACCCACTCAAACTATACATGCAATTTGAAGTGTGAAAATTAAATTCCAAAACTTAAATACAAAAATTCAAAACACTTCTATGCTCACTGTTTTTTTTTATATATATATTTATAATATATATAAATATATATATATATTTCACACACATCCATCATTTTATATTACAAAAATCTGGATTATATCCAATATTACTTACCCAAAATGGGTAATTTTGTAAACATAAAAAATCTTATGAAGTGCCTTTCTTTGTTTCACATGACTTTGAATACAATAAAAATTATAAAGTATCTCTCGTGCATTCAGTGCTTTGTAAAAAAGTCAATGTATATATATATATATATATTTATGTTTCTATAAAAAAAAAAATATACATAATAAAGTGTTACTGGTAAAATCAAAATCTTCCTCCCAAAGCAAATGTGCACCGAAAGTTTTATATTATCAAGTTTATAATATAAATCTAGTTAGGCTATCAGAAAGAAAAAAAAGGCGCATTTAAAGGATATATTGTTTGTTTTTACACCGCAACATATAATAGTGTTCTTTCTTTTTAACATATTCACAAGTTAAGGATCAAAATATACATAAGAGGGTCTCTGTCTCTTTAACAGCTGGTGCAACAATTTTCATCGTCTGGTTCCAGCCATTCTACGGAGGAGCCAAGCATTGTTTGAAGTTCACTCGTAAATTCAATCAGTTCAAACATTTCCTTGCTGTCTGGATTGAATCCTTCAAGATCATCAGGAGAAGAAAAGAGCTGACTTAATGATACTTGTTTATAGAATTCAGCTTCACTAATACTGACGATTTCAAGGTGAGGATGCTTGCAACTAAACTCTTGCGACGACATCTTCAACTTCTTTGTCACGTCCGAAAGTAATAACCAGTTTCTGGGCCTGTGTGCGAAATAAAAATAATAAATTACAATTGGGATTCAAAAGATTTAAGAAATATATGCTTAAGGTATACGTAAAACAAAAACATTCTCCAATTAGTGTGCCAATGATAGGCCGTCTGATTATAAGGAATAATTGGTAAAATAATTGCAAAATGGTTTCCTAATGGCCGATTATCCTTTTAAACCTGGATTAGCCAACACAACATGCCATTAGAACCAAAAGTAAAGTAAACCAATGCAATTATTGTCTTAAATGGCTTGTATAAACCTGTATAATATATACAGTGCTTGTCTCAACTCTGACAAATATACCATGTTGCATGGTGGGTCAAAATAAAATAAATGTAATCTCATCACTCACAAAAGCATTGGTAAGAAGCCAATAACAAAGACAAGATGATGGGGGGTTTGGGAGTGTCAGGTGGGCAAAGGTTTAAGGTAATTTCTGCCACATTCAGACTCTTCAGAAACTTAATTAGGAACACATTTCTTAACAAAAGAACACTCGTGGCATGGTTAGATTTGTTTAAGAATGCTAATTAAATTAGCTAAGTCTTTACTTTTTTTTTTATTTGGAAACCTGAGACGAAACAAGTGCTGCGACTCTCAAGAGGGAATCTTTAACTCGACATAATGGCCAAAGGTAGAGTGGCCCGTCAACCAAGTTGCAGGACCCTTTCAATGGAAACATCTATTTCCCCATTGCCTGCCTGCGCTTCCGGCCTGTAGCACGGACAAGCCTTGTGCATGCAATGGGAAAATCTTCTGGCATGTTGCCATAGTGATAGCTTTGCCAAGGCCTTCCTATGCAGACACTACACTCAGGCTCCAATTAGGGTTGATTTTTCAAAACACGTCGTCTGCATAAATGAAGGTTACGAATAAGCTAGCCCTTTATGCTTGCAACAAAGCAGGTCCCTTTCAGAATTGTATTCAAAATATACATTTTATATTAGCAAGCATGCATTGATTTTCAATGTCTCTAAGCTCCAGTCACTTCCGCTCTCAAATACGTCAAGTGGTGACTGATACCAGGAAAACAGGGAAGTAGGAAAACAATGACCATAAAGCAAAGGTCACCCAACACCACATCACGCTCTAGCAAGTGGAGATATGCGTGTATGTGAGCCATGCTAAAATAACTGGGAAAATGATATGGAGGCTAAATATAAGGGGCCGTGGTATTTCAATTTATCAAATGTACACTTATATTATAACTAGAAATTTATATTTATATATATATATATATATATATATATATATATATATATACACACACACCAGTTGTTGTTGCAGCTTTTAGAAAATCCACTTACCCTTTTGAGAGCGACACCTGAATGTTGTAGCACGGCAAGAGAGGGCTGTCTGAGAACTCAAACTCAAAGACATCCACATAGCCGTCTTCTTCATCTTCGGGACCAGGAGGGTTAGCCAGTATATCGAATCCACTTTCATCCTTGGAATCTACAGGCAAAAAAAAAAAAAGCTTGCATTAACATATATATATCATTCACTGAAAAACAATTCATGCTCGAGGTGAAGTAGTCACCAGTAACAGTCTGATGGTTGCACAACTATGACCACTTTAAAACCATAAACACATATATATATATAGATAACTCCCACTATGTGTGACAATATCGGGTTGTTCAATCAGCAGACCGATGCAATAAACATAATTAGCACAAAAGGAAGGCTTCTCGTGCTTGCGTACTTGGGTTAAAATATGCTTACCACAGACAGAACTGCCATAGAATTCCCAAGACGATCCAGGATCATCCCAGCTCCGTCCTTGCAGGTCAGTTAAATACTCTACAGAAAAAGAAGGAAAAAAAAATTAGATCAGAGCCGCAGACGGCCGGATGTGGCAGTCGTCATTAGAATCACAGAACGGCGCTCGCCACCCTCCCCCACGCTCTTAAATGCTGCGTACAGCTAGAACATGCACCGCCGGAGAAGAGCGGATGTAATTGGGTATTTCACTTTTGTATTTGCACAAAACCCTGCTCAACGCGGTGCTTTCATGGCTGAAAACAATTCCCAACGAAATGTTTCTTATTGATCTGTACAAAGGGGATTGTCCGACGGCTAGCGGCTCTTTCCTTCTAATAAGCTGCTAAGACAGTGCTTGTCATGGAAGCGATGTGTTCATGGCCAAGCTTTCCAGAGATAAACTAGCATCCAGTGGAGGTAGTAAAGGCTACCATTTGAGGCAAGTTTCCATGGCGATGATAGCAAGGGAAATACAAGTTCTTATGTAGATTGGATACCATGAGAGTATATGGACAACTGTGATGTACAGTCATAACTGCATATTGTAATCAAGTCTCCGATGGACCCAAAGGGTGGTCAATGCCCTTTCATGGCACTAGAGCATTAATTCCAAGTATGTTGCTTTTAAGTTTCCAAAGTAGGTAGTGGAAGCATTATAAACACTCATCTACAGACACCAGACAAGCCAGAAGGCTTGTTTTCCCTCAGAAATCTCATGGTGTTGCCACAACCACAGGGGATTCTGGGTAGGCGCATGCAAATAAGGTCAACAATGATCACCTTTTGCCTCTATATCCACTTTATACATGGACCTCTTGAAAGTAATTCCCCGCCGTACAAGACAGCCTTTAGACAAAACTCAGGTAAGAGGTGCAGTAGCCAGATCACCGCTCATGGGCAGCTGTACTAATTCAAACAGAATCTTCAAAGGCGAAATTGTATTCCTTTGGTGACAACCTGAGCCTCCTATCCACAATGACTTTACACGGTAGAAATAATAATTGTTCTAATAACTGCTGTCGGAGTCCTGTTTGGTAACGCTGGCATTTGTTTTGGAACTTGGTGGAGCTTTCGATGTTAAATAAGGCATTCGCTAATCAGCGAATTTCGAGCGCTTCACAGTCTAAACAAGCAGGCTCTTGACAGCAGGGGCAGCCCAGACATCACATGGCAGCTCAGGAGCTATTAAACCTGCGGGTTAAACCAGGTTTCAATCTAGTCGCTGGGATTTCTCATTATGCTGCAGCTAAGATCACACGCTCTCGCTGGCTAATTTAGCTGTCTTTAGCGCGGTAGGGAAAAAAAAAAGAAAGGGGAAAAAAAAGTCACATTTACACAGCGAGGCTGCCAGCAACTGTCTCCTGCTGTCTTATAAATCGGAAAATGCCCTTGATAAGGCTGGTTGTTTCAAGTCTTTTCAGACTTGGGAAAAAGCAACCATAAAAAGCATTTACCCGCCTGTCTGCTAGGGGAAAAAAAAAACCGCAGAGAATATTCATAGCAAGCTGATGAGATATGATAGCGCGTGGACGTTTCTTTAAAATCCTGAATGTTTAATGCTGAGCGTGGAACACATAACGATCCCATATTACCCAAGGAATTTTAGATGCTAAATTTCAGATGTAAATTGAACCCTTTTTTTTTTTTTTTTTTACGAACTGCAAACAGAAATGTGATTTCCTGCAAACATCAGTTTTGGCTAATGGCAAATATTTCGATATTTAGGGAACAGGTACGACATTTCTTTGCTTCGCTCCCCCCAGAGACCAATATATTTGGCTTGGACCAGAGGATGCAATCTATCAAAGGCACAGTGAATGATGTGACAATTAACAAGTCGCTTATTATTCCGTTAGCGGAATCAAGCCAGTGGTTTATCTTTTAAAGGAGCATAAGTGTCCAGAGTTCTTTCTTCTAGGTATCTAGGCAAACAATGTTTTTGATCAGAGAAGTGGCCTTATGTTTAGGTTAATGGTGCAATTAAGTACAGGTACCGGGCCACAGAGGTACCGGGCCACAGAGGTACCGGGCCACAGAGGTACCGGGCCACAGAGGTACCGGGCCACAGAGGTACCGGGCCACAGAGGTACATTAATTTCCCTTTGTTGGGGGTGGTGGTTGTGGCCGTCTAAAAAGACTCCAGGAATAGCATAAGGACGCCTACAGATTACCCAAAAGTAACAGATCTACAGCCCCACCACAGCTTATCCAACTACCGGTAATATTGTAAAGTCCCTTATAAAATAAAGTCAAGACTTCAGAATTAACACCATGGCCATGTCAATGAAAACCATTATTGAAGCAAACATTTTTCTTAATCCTGTAGCCTCCTTTCAGGGAATAGGAACTCACCAGTCAGGAAGGTCTCCATAGCCTCGCTGTGGGTCATTTTTGCAATTGTTCGGCCAGAGTACGTGGCCAGCGTGGGGTCAGCACCGTAGGAGAGCAGCAAGCGCACGATTTCTAAGTGGTCATTCTCCACAGCGTCATGGATGGGTCTGAGGAAAGAGAAGCAATAGGTTAAGTTCTCGGGTTTTCAAATATACACCTTTATACGAAATCAAGGATATACATGTGTGTGACTGTGGGTTGATCACACCAAAAGTAGCCTTTTTTTTTTAATCTGGGCAGCCTATAGGAGCCTAAGACCAACCTACGGAGTCATTGCTTACCTGGTTCCATCTTGCGCGCTGCAGTTGACGTCTGCTCCATGTTCCAAGAGATGCCGGACAATGCTCAGCCAGCCTCTGGCACAGGCCTCGTGGAGCGCGCAGTATCCCGCGTTATCTCGGTGGTTGATGTCACAAGACTTGTTTTCCAAGCAGTAAAGGACCACTTCCTGAACAACAAGAGATTGAGAGACGCCGAATGACTAAGAGCTTAACCAGAAATGTGAACAACGCAACGCTTTCAGGGTAATTAAACGCCATACGCCATAAAGCGAAACGTCTTCAGGAGGTTCATTTACAGGAAATGCTTACTTTCAGAACTCGAGCACACGATAATGTGCAGTCTGATAAAACGCCTGCAGACAAAGCTTGTCACATAAGCATTTTTAGTCAAAATCAATACATTGCAGGGAATCCATATATATATACCGGTGGCTGGAATGTTTCGCGTATGACGGAGGGATGGAATAGATAAATCAAACGGCATCAGACTTTGAAAATCCCGTACCAACCGTGGCTGATTTAATGTGCCAGCTGAGGTCTGTGGCAACATTACCATGGGTTACAGATTGCGACAGCGACGTTTGAACACAGGAAAGTAGTAATGTCTCGAGCCGTGCTCCTACAACCCTCTGAGAGGCAGCTGTATGAATAATTAACCCTCTGGGCGCCACAAGAGTATCCAATATATAATCACGCTATACAAGTTAGGCTAATTTAGGTAAACCGGTCTTCGTCGGGAGCAAATCTGGCCATACCCAATACACGGCAGTTTGACTCTTATGACAGGGCTACCAGTCGGAAGAATAAATGTGTGAAATCCAGCCATGTTAGCACATTTGCTATGGAAAGATTGGTTCACGGCTGACCGGATTCGTAAGAACGCTATTTTAACATTTTTTTTTTTTTTACATGGTTTTCACAATTGCAGTCACCTTGTTTTAAGAAAGCAAAACACACTGCAGAATGGCATGCCATGAAGTGAAAGGGTTAACAAGAGAACCGCAGTGTTTCCCGATCACATCATCTAAAATGCCATTTCAAGTTTTCCTTTTTTTTGCGTGCGCAGAGATAATGATTCAAAGCCCATGGCTCCCTCCATTTTCTTCGCCTTTCTTCTTTTTTTTTTTAGTTTTTTTTTAAACTCCTCTTTCAACTGAAATTCTCATTGCCTTCCGAAGGCAAGCGAAGGGCTTTTGCATGCGCGTTTGTAGATAGACATGAATCGCTCGCGGCCGAGTTATGGAAAGTGGCTGGCAGCAAATATGCACATAGAGTCAGAGGCAGCTGCAGCCGAGCCGGGTGATTTGCATGCAAGGCAAAGCGATATCCAGCCTGCACGGAAGACGCGCTGCCATTTCTGAGAAACGCTCGCATCCAGGAAACCTGCTCTGCCGATCTTTAAAGGTTAAGGAGAACGCTCAGAGACGCCGCGCATGTTGATTCACTGCCTGCCGCTGCGACTTGTTATTAGTCAGCAAGAGGGGTGGGGGCCACGGAGCTCAAGAGCGTTTAAAGTAAGTGGGGAGCGCGCGCTAATCTGTGCAGAATCAGTAGCTAGGATACAGCATGAAATCTTTCGTTTGGCAGCCCCGCGCACGTTACGCTAAAAGCGAGACGCCACAGGCTAATGAGACGCTTGTCCCAGGCAGGGGAGGAAAAATAAAAAAAGAAAACCCTTGTGTCGCATGTCAGGATCAGGTGCAGGGAACGGCATGGCACAGAGATCATCTTTCTGACCCGCCAGCCCTCAGAAACTCCGCGGAGCTTTCACAATGACATGGTCTCCTATATTATGTTACACAGGATATCCTATGGTGGAACCGTGAGACTATGCCAGAAGGAGGGGGGGCAGAGGCAATTTATCACACAAACCATCCCTTACCTCATCTCAAGATCCCCCCATACCCGTGTCCCCTTTATCTATATACTCAGCTATTAATCAGAGGGGTGAAGCATCAAGCCATGCCAGAACCCCCCCATAAAGGATAATTACAGATGTGAAAACCACTGCGTAGCTTCAAGTTCAGTCTTGGGTTAAAGATGAAAAAATTATGTACTTTGGGTGCTACACAGATTAATATGATTTACGCAAATTATAACGACCTAGATATTTTGACGCTGTGATTTAATTAGCATTAGAAGGGAAGCTCACCTCGTAGCCAAGACGAGCTGCTCTCTGCAAGAGCGTCTCCCCAGCATTCTTGTTGACAATCAGCCGGCGCGCTTCTGGTGGCATAGGACGGCTTGGCGTGGTCTCCTGCAAGGCGTTGGGCAGCGGGGAGGCCAGCGCCAAAACAGACGTCTGCTCCTGCATTTTGATTGGGGAGTCGTCGGGGGTCTGCTCGCCGGGTCTCCTCGAGTGCTTCACGCTGGCCTGTCAATCATTGGGATGATTTAAAGTGAAGCGTAACACACAAAGCATGCGCTTTTCTGCGAGGCGCTTTCAAACCTCGCGGGGCTCTTCACTTGGAAATGATGAAGAACCACATGCGGTTCGAAAGCGTCTGATCCCCACCACATGCTGATCCGCACAAAAGGTATCATGCGCACTGTTCCATCTCCCAGCTTTCATTCTCTATCAAGCAGAGGAGGCGTACAATACTACCTCTAACAGGCCACGTTTAACCCTTGGAACCCAGTGCGCTAACAAGCATTCCGGCAGCAGCGTTCATTCTAAAACACGCAGGCCAGCGGTGAAACTGTTAAGCAATGGTTATAATCACAGGTGCCCAAGGCAACCCTAGGGAAAAAAACGCACTTTTCATAGAGACATTTTTAACCATTTTACCACTGGGTGCGCAGCTGGTTACTTAGCACTTACTGGAGAGCAGAGATCCAACATTTGGTTGGAAATCAGTGTGACACACGGGTCCACATTATCCATAAAAAAAGGGGGAATTAGATTTTGTATATCCTCCGATCAAGGATTCTTACATAGTTGAACGGGGAACGCAAGGCTTGTTAAGAAACATCGGCATATAGGTGCTCTCCGTAAATAAACATTATGAGAAAGGGGAAGGAAATAAAAAGCCCCACGCACGTAAAATGGATGTACATCGCTGCAAACATAATGCAATAGAAGAAAATGAATAGCTTGGAGACGTCTGCGGAGAGGCAGGAAATATTAGAAATCCATACGAGGGTGACCTTCCAGTTGCACTGTGATGTAGTTAGCGAAGAGCCAGCTATTAATCCTTTCGCTTGTGAAACGATGTCTGACGTGTGGGGGTAATACGTTACGGACCTCACCGGCCGCACAATTCAAACAATTAGATAAACAAACAGCCGCCCGGCACCGTGGATCTGTTTGAATGCACATTTACGAAAAGTGCGGGGAATGCAGCGTATCCAAGACACCGTGATGTCTCCGAATACTCGGGAATAAAGGCTGGAATATCACTAAAGCGCAGCGCTGTTGTGAGTGGCCAGGTAGGCAATATTACCCTCACAGACAGACATCTTTGTGGAACGGGAGGCATCTGTATCTCGATTTTGCAAACCCTTAAGCCTTTGTTACTCTGCCTACATGTAGCAGGCACTCCAGCTGTTAGCGGCGACGGTATTAAAGGGTCTAAAAACAACCTTACTAATCGATATACCTTGTCATCCGGGCTTTCCACATCCATGTAATCCTCCCCGGCAAGCGACAGCCTTTTCCTCCTCCTCTCCTGCGGAGTCATGTGCTTTGTTTTGCACTGACGTTTTCCAGAGGGCTTCTCGCACTCGCTGTAATCCTCCGGCAGTGACGTGGCCTGGAGAGCCCCCTCGTCGCCTGTGCATTGGACGTACGCCTTGCGGCCCTCTCTGATCTTCTGCTGCTTGGCTGCTAACCTGGGGCCTGGGGTGGAGCTTGGCTGGCTCTGCCGTTTGCCGCTCGGGCACCCGGACGGAAAGCCTCTCGCGTGCGGAGACGAGGAGACGTCTGAATAGGAGGAGAGGGAATTGGGGGAAAACAGGAGAACGGAAAAGATGCAAGTTAAATGCGGCACAGCTGGAAAACAGAAATGAATATGGATTCTCACTGAATAATCCTTCCTAGTGTGGATATTCCCATCACATCAATTATTAATCAGCAATTATATCACTTCCAAAAGCATAAATAAATAGATATCAGATCAGTCTGAGATCCCTGCAGACATTATCATACCTTCTTCAGGACCGCTATTTTTGATGCATTCCGTGAAAGCGGCGTATTTGCTCTCGCTTTTTGCCTTGATTGGCTGCTCTTCCTCCCAGCACCTTGGCTTTTTGTCGGTCTCGGGGGTCTCCAGGGGGTCCCTCCGGCTTTGCTGGCCGAGCTCTCTGAGGTGCTGCAGGTGGCGCTGCTTTTTCGGATGGAGTCCTGTTAATTCAATGCACACCTTCAGGTTGGTGACTTCATTACAATGAGGCTCCTGAAGGCCTTTGGTGGAAAAGTCTGTCTGTTCCCTCTCAGCCCAGTCATCTAATGGGAAAATAACTACAATTCACCATTGATCCTAATAAATGCAAAAGCACATGCTTATACCCAGACACTAGGATAAACGCAGCCATGTTCATCCGCTTCTCTTTAAAAGGTCATATTGTACAGTATTTCCAGAACCAAACTGTTCTGCGTGTACCTGGCCAGCCTCTGGGCCGTGCAATCAAATACCCCAAGAGATTAGCCATAGAGCCAAGAGCATTGCGGACCGAATATTAATAACAGATGGCTGCTGACAGACACAGGTCAGCCCTGTGAATACATATAAAGTATACTATAAGAGAATATACGCTACAGAGAAGCTTCTACAGCATATAATAATAGTGGTAACATGATCAGCATAGACATATTCCATAGGGCAGACGCCATTAAGGCAACTTTCCCCCGGTGAAGTGTAAACAGGGAGAATTCTTACTAGCAACAAACTAGCAAATCAAACAAAAAATAAAAAAATATATTCAGAAGAATACAAGATTACAACTCGTAATATAAATAAATGGTCCTGAAAGAGTACAGGTAACTGATAAAGAAAACTTTTCTCAGTCTTCTTCAATGCATGCCGGGTTACGTGACTTTGGAGTACATTTAAAGGCACAGAATATTCTATGTTATCACTCTTTAAGATAAATAGGGAGGTTCAATGGGATAAGGCTGGTAATAAATCATCGCTCCAGGTAATGCAACAATTTATGGGGATTTTTTATCTTCGCCAACGCAGACATCTTGGTTATGCTGGATTTAGTCACTGGAATTCTTTGCTTACCTGTCCTATTTCTTTTTGCCTTTGGGTCTTCTTGAGAGTGGTCTTCATAGAGTGAGCTGTGGTTGACTTCATCTCCTTGGGTTTCACAGACGTATTTCCTCTTCAGCCCGGGGAAATATCCCTCTGTCCCAAGCTTCTCTGTTCTAATGTCATCAGTCACGGCTTCTTTCACTAGACACGGTGACCCATCCAAGGCCGCAGCAGTGGTCCTCAGATCACCTGGAGAAGACAACAATCACATGTTATAGTATGTAGGCAGTATGCCAACATATACTCATAGCAGATAACTTGGGCATTTTAAAGGGACAGCACCAGTAATCAACAGCACTTTCTAAACAGGTAACATGGGGGGGGGTCATTTTTGGGTTGTTGCTGTGAAAGGCAAGCAGTTTATGCATTCAGAGTGATGCCTGTCCCAAGGTTTTTGATACTGCCATATACCAGAAGTGAGAAAAAGAATAAAACATATATTCTCCCGCTCACGGCTCACAATTAGGATAGGAGGGGTACTGTACGCAATGCCGTTATAAAGCACTGCATGAGAACGACGGCATTTCATAAAAAATATATAACACAATAAGGCAGCTTTCTATTCCAATCATCAGGTTAACAAGTCAAAAAGCCTCAATGTGAAGCGGTCACAGAAGGCTGGCCTCCAAACGAGTTAAAAAGGGAAGTTTGGCAAGCCTGGGTGGTATTCGTGTCCTCATTTACGAACAACTCATTGCTACAGAATTCTGGGAAAGAGCAATGAATCGCACCCCTGTCTGGTACATAAAAGGTTAAACCATTAAGCCCAATGAAACGCAGCGACAATCCAATGCTTCAAAGAAGGCAGCGAGCGAGTTATGCGGCTGGCGGGACCCGCGCTCCTCCGGCCAGCACGCGGTCTTCGTCACAGCGGATACACACATTAAGATAAGTCGCTTCCCCCCGCGTCGCCGGGAAAGTCACGCGCAGGAGCCGCCGTCTCTCTGTGCTCATGTGACTCCCGCAGATGCGAAGCCCGCACGCTAGTTGCTTAGATCATTCGTTCATTTGATCTCGGAACAATCATATGACTCACGCTGCACATGCATCCCATAATCTCTGGCTTGCACCGAGAAACGGCTCCGCAGAAGCATCGCCATGGCAACATTTACAAGTCTCCCGGGCAACCAGAATGGCTTTGCTCCGGCTTTCACAATGGCCGCCCAATTCCCAAACAGGATAAAAAAAAAAACACTTACGGGTAAAATGTACATTTTGTTTTTTTTTGACAAGCTTTAGAACTCACAACCCCCCCCCCCAAAAAAAATTAAATCACCTGTAAGCAGAATTGACCTTGGGGGTTTACTGAAAGTGGGCAAAGCTAACACTTAGAAACTAAGATCACCGACATGTTTGCCGGACAATATATATTTTGATTGAGTAATGCTATCTTTAGAAGTCTTTAATAAACTGCAAGCCAGAATCAACTAGACTAGACCGTGAGGGGACTCGGGCGAATATTATTGGAGTTTTCAAGGAAAACCACAAGACAAAGTGACATTTAGATCTTGGCAGGAAGCCGAAATCTCCAGATCACTGAATCCCACCGCTGGTTTTTTTGTACGAGTGCCTGGAAACCGCCACGGCAAAGTGAATCAGAAACAGAATCCAGAGCTAAGCGGAAGATTAAGTCGTAACTCCGGTGGTCTCCTAAAGGCTTAATGCATTAAAGCACTCATCACCGCCGTCCTCACCTTCCGATTGGCCGTTAACTGAGCCCCCGAAGGAGGTGGCTAGGGGCTTTCTTTCCGGAAACGCCTTCAGTTCGTCCCACTCGGTCTTTTTGAAGTTGCACGTCTCCATGTCTTTGGTGGGTGTGTGGTCCTCCCGTTCTTTCATCTCCAGCTCAGAGAAGCGCATCATTGCACGCTGAGAACAAAACGGAATTCGGGGAGGGAAAAAGAACACACAAAAACAAATTTGAGTTTTCCTATAACTTGGTATACGACATATGCTTTCACATGAGAAGTTACACTTCTAGTCTAGGGCGCCAGGTTGCGACAACTATGATCACCAACAGCCTTAGCTTGAGAAGGGTCATTGAGCTGGTGCCGATATGGCCGACTGAGGGTGCTCTCCAGCTAATAAATACAACGTTAATGACCCTTACCTAGAAAGCTGAGGGTCATGGGAGTTGTAATTCAATGGCCACGACATACATACCCATGCTATCTCGAATCACATATGGAATGATACAGCACAATGCGTCTTAATACATGCTAAAAAGTATCTAAATTAGCTTAAAACATGAATAGTTTGCAAAGAAAGCCTGGTTAAGATGAAATGAATGATTTTTTTTACATTTGATTTTTTAAATGGCCATTTAACGTCATTCCGAGCATTCCACTTTTATAAGAAGTTACTGTTAGGGACCTGTCCATTAAATGCAAAAAAACATGGCTTTGTCACATGCGAAGCAGACATCACGTAAAGGAAGCATACGCCTTAAAAACAAAACAAAGACAAAATAAATCATGGCCCGCTGATATTCCGTAAACAAAAGAGAACCGAAAAGTGCATAAGGATCTAAGTAGTAAAAATGTTAAGAACTGACCTCACAGTAAGCCGCAGGTAGACTTATAATACTGTCCTCTTGTGAGCCTTCCATCTAAGTAATTAAAACGGGCACTTAATTGATCATCTAGGTAATCATCCATTTTTAAAAGGTAGCATATACATTTTGGTTTTGGTTTTTATCATCATCAATGTGACACTATGCGGCTCAAGTCATTTTTTTTTTTATAGAATAAACATAAATTACCATATAAGAACATAATACATACATACTCTTCATCAGACCGTATTTAGGCAACAAGTTAAAACGCACACAAATAAAAGCTATTGTTAAAAATAATCATTTCCTGTATCCCGATGCGTTTGAGATCTAGTGAATATCGCTCCTGCTTCACTACACAATGCCGTGGCGTATGTTGGTGCTACGTGTACATCCGATACTCCAGGGGTCATATGTTATTTACCCAAACATGCGTGTTCACAGCAGTTAAGGTACAGCATACGGTGATTTTTAACAATCGCATGGTTTTAGTGGATATTTGCGGGGCTCTCCGGTTCATTCCTCGCAGAGCCGTTTACCCGCCAGAGTTTTAGGATTGCTCTGATTAACGTGTAATTAACTTTATGTCCCAGAGCAATATGTTCCGTATTACCCAGAAATCTGCCACGCCGAAACCCCTGGAGGGCAAGTATTGGACAGTCTTGCTTTATGGTCAGTGATTTTAAATTGGAGCCCTAAGGTCTAGCCAGACGGGGAGGACTTACTAAAGAAGACAAATGCGTGCACGGAACGAGGCGTACATACTGATCTTTTCAGATTTCTAGGGATGAGTTTGTTTTAGTGATCGGTCATCCCACTTTACATATTGTGTTTGGTTTTACATATACAACGGGAAAATTAAAATGGTATCTATAAAAATGATTCTGGTGCCCTTATCACTATAGCAGCCAACGGAATGAATTACTACTAAGAATCGCTTATTACAGATAATTTGACAGCAGAATCACTTTAACCCACACGGTCTATCCATTTTCTGACATTTAGCCATCCTGGCCTCCTCTTAAGGAGATGCTGCTGTCTCTCCACCAGACCCCAAGAGTTTGGGACCACCAACTGTGTAGGTTTCCCAAGAACCCAGGTAGATCTTTCAACATGCTGAACAGTTCCTGTCATAGATAGCTAAAAACTAACGCATGATTTCATAATTCCGCCTACATCTTAAATCGACATTGGGTACCTTTAATTTTCATGTACATTAAAATATAAAATGCCGCAGATAACTCACCTGCAAAGCCCTTTGCTCCCGGCTGAGTTGACTAGAGTCTGCGTACAGTTCTGTAGTCACACATTTAAAACGATCACCCACGTAGCCGGCGGAATTGGCAATTCTCCTAGTTATTTTGGAGGATCTAGTTTTCACAAGTTTGCCGTTAATTGTCTCGTATTCATCATTATCGTCTCTGGCGAGAGCCTCCTCCGCTTCCGGATCTAGCTGGCCATTTGTCATTTGACAAGACTGGGCAGTTTCTTGTGGCCTGGTAAGGAAGCCAGACGGGGACTCGTTTCTCTGACCGTGCACCATGAACAGCGGGCCAGGTTCAGACGCAGCACAATCTGCATTTTGGTTTCCCGGCAGGATCTCCTGCTGTCGGTAAGCAAAAACAGGGGAATTCTGAGAGGGTCTCGACATTTGAAAAGTTTCGTTTTTTCGCACAGGCTCCTCTCGGGGGATAACATCCCTGTGTTGTAATCCTTGTTCCGGTTTTTGCGCAGTTAGATCATTCATAATGGGTTTCTCAGGAACAAAACCATTGATTATCAAATTAGTGTCAGATTTGGTGTCCTTTTCCACGCCAGAGCACAGTTTATCAGTCCTTGAACCATGCTTGCTGGCCAATACCGTGCTCTGACTGGACTTCAAAGCTTTGTCTACAGGAACCTCAAAATTCATTTTGGGGCTTGAATCAGATATATCCAATAACCGGCTCCTGCCAAAAGTATCTTCATAGCGAGGCTTTTCATGGGATCTAGATCTTCGTTCACCTTTATCTTCCTTGCTCATTTCTAAAGTTGATGGTGGTAACAGGATGGGATGGACCATACCCATGGTGTCTTGATATGTCATGTAATCTCGGTTGGTTGGTATGCTATAGGGGATCCCTGGTTTGGGTGCCAGTGGCCCCGGAAAAAGACTGCCGTTGGGCAACATCATCGGGTGGGGATAGACAGGGGTTTTGTTATGCATGTGCAAGTGTTGTAGTGCCAGGCTCTCTGAAACCTGGTATGGGATAAAACTGTTTGGATATGCCAGGGGAGGAGAGCAAAAGGGCTCACTCTGGGGTAAGAACATAGGAGCAAGAGGCAGGCTGCTCTCACTCACTTTTATGGTGGATTCCGGGAGCGAGGCTTTGGCTACCTTGCTACTTTTAGTAGGCGTACTCACATGCTGAGCTGGTTGCTGCATCATAGTTTTGTTGCTGTCTGCGGGACTCCTAATTTCCCCATTGGCATTTGGGGCAGGAGACGCAGATGCCGGACGTCCTGCACTGGAGACATTTCCCGAATTGCTCGGAACTACAGCTTCGGAACTCCCCATCCGAGGACAGGATGAGCTCCTTTGCTGTGGCATTACCTTTTCCAAAGCTTTATTTTTAAGTGAAGTGACCATTCCACCGTTTTCTTCACTACTGCTCATACCAGGAACTACCCAAGATGAAGAAGCAGTGCTTATGATTTCAGGTCTGAAAATGGCACTGCCACTTGTAGACGTTGAAATGGCTTCATTTGTTAGACGAAGATTATTCCCAGGTCTAGACGAAAGCAGCATTGCTGACACACCATCTAAACTCTCTTGCTTGGGCATCTCACCCTCACCAAGTTTGGACGACAAGTCAAGAGGCTTTTCCCCACCATCTTTCAAAGGCATTTGCTTTTCCGCCAAGTTAGGAGACTTGCTTTCCTTCCGGTCTCTGTTCTTTTTTGTTGAGGAAGCTTGCATCGGAGCACCTTCAACATCATGAGTTTTATGAACTTTAGAGTTCAGCAGCTTTAACGACGTAATATCACTGCTCACATGCGTATGAGGTTTTGAGTGAGAGACGGATGTTGGTGGGGTTGACATTTTGACAAAGGATGCTTGAAAATCCGAATAGCTGTCCCCGACTTGCTGGACAGGATGATGAAGTCTAGGGGATGGCCTCTGAGACTGTGACAGCAGGAGACACCCTTCCGGTGAGATACTGCTTCCCACTGACTTTGTGCACGGCCCCCTAGGCGGTTTGCTATTCTGGAGATGTGTGTATGCATGAGAATCGACAGAGGTAACGGGATTTACCCCCATTTTCCAGGGCAGAGTCTTATCCATACAATGGACTGAAGTAGGGATCGCTGGGGCTGGAGCAGGAATCCTCATGGGTGGAGCCAGGCTTGATGGAATGTGAGGAGCAACATAGTGAGAAGGTGGGAGGTATACAAATCGTTCACCGTTTGGACACACTGGAGAGTAGGCCAGGTGTTGCGGTAAACTGTATGCAGACTGCTGAGGTAGAAATGCCTTATACATGTTCAACGAATACTTATTTGGTGAATCAATGTATGGATACATGGCTGGTGGCACGCCGTCCATGTAATGGTGAACCCATGGAATTCTCAAATAATTAGCACCGCTAACGCTTAGGGGATTTTGCTTGTCACTGGCTGTTCTGTCCATAACGAGTGCTTCGCTTGTTGGGACAGAGGTCTTTTGTAGTCCTGGTGAAGTTTTGTACAAAGAGTTAAAGCCACTGGGCTGTTTCCCAGACATCTGGGAGTTCTCCATTGTGTCCGCGGCATTTGGTTTGAACTGCATATCAGAATTCCTGTCGGGAGCGTAGCCCAGTCCTGGTATAGTGTTTGAAGGTTCCCGAACCTTGTCTGTACCTAGGCCGCATAAACTAGAATAGACCATGCCAGCTGGAACTCTCAGTCCGTCCTGCATAAGTCCTGTTCGATCCATGGTAAGTGCGGCCAAGCTGTCTATCCGATGCACTGCAGCTGCGTCCACCTATGGATAACAAAATAAATAAGTGACACGGAGAAACGGACAAACCTATTCCAACAATGATACTGCATTTAATGGACTGTTGGGTCATTAGTTCAGCCAATTGGTGGAGAATGCAGGGATGTTGGACCCATATCAGAAAGAACACGGGTTAAACGATCAAAAACGACTAAACTGTTTGAAAATAAGGAAACATAACAAAACTAAGTGTCTTTCATGCTACAGTCTCCCCTTTGGCTGATGAACAGGACCTCATTTGCTCTTAATGGTTCAATATAATTCACCTTTGATCAGATGAGGGGTGATTAATACGTAGCGCTCTAGGTATCGGTGATTAGTACTCCCTTGATCCTCCTGCCTGGGCTGGCAGATTATCAGGAGTGTAATAGTTCCTTAGCAGCTGGATGCGTACAACCCGGTAATAAAAGCCCTGGTGGTTTTTCCCTACTTTTATTGTACGCAGATTGTGTGGCGTGAGGACACGGACCTCTAGACTGCACTTTAGCTAAGCAGAATCAATTAAGTATATGGCTGATGAACGCGTGATCCACTGTCTGGCGTTTGCACCTAATAGAAAGATCTCTAAACTGCGCGATTCTATAACCTACAAAAAGGTTAAAAAAAAAATTTAAAAAAAGCCTTTAAAAATCGCTAATCCATCATTATACATGCAATCAAAATCCTGATTTAAATAGAACAAGAAAGTAAATGTGAGCAACACTGGTGAATTTCATGGCAGATAAGAGCCATTCGGCCCATCTGGTGCCCATTCTCCATCCCCCCCCCCCATGTAGAGACCTTAACCAGTCCTTGGCCTTGGGCTGATTAATAGTTATGGATCAGCTATTAATCAAGCGCTAGCCCTTTCAATACACGCTCTGCTATATTTAAAACCAGTAATTCACTGGTGAAAAAACAGACACGGATCGCGTTATCGTCTATATTACAGAAATGCCTGCGTCTTTACATCAATGGCAGAGATAATACGGACGTTCTTAATTTAGGTCACGGCATATCCACAAAAAAAGAAAAGAAAGAAGAAACGTGGAAGGGCACGTTTGGGAGAAGCCCCACATATATAATATATATTATATATATAATACATATAATATAGAAGGAGCTGGTGTGGAGTCGGCCACCCCTTTGAGCCCTGATGATAGAAGGGAGGCAGGAAAGCTAAAAAGGCTTTCAAAACGGACATCTTCCTGATACAGAGACAAAGGGAATAAAAGAACACTTGGCTAAGGAGTTGTGACGCGAAGAAGAAAAAAAAAAAAAGAGGACATATCTTACCAGGCTGTGGCCAAGGTGATCGTCTCTCAGCTCGAGTCGGGCTTTCTGAAGGTCACCATCGTTAATTAGAATTTTCCTGGTAAGAGTAGACATTTCGGTCATTCAGGAGGACTCTTTAGATCTTTGCAAACCCATAGAGCCTGCAGGGGCCGCACTTAATGTGGAAGGGGCCATTAGGGCCGTCCTCGGACGCACACTGTGATGTAAATATTTACATCACGGCCACCTCATCATGTACTTTACTGGGGGATTAACATCTTCTCTGATAGAAAAGAGATTAACTCTCGGAGTGCCCGCTCACACGTAACAGTTGAGGGGTGACCCTGTGGGTAGTTTTTTTTTTTTTTTTTTTTTTAACCTTTTCTCGTATATAATAACATTACTCCTGGGCCTGGCTATATAATAACGGTTATAATACAGGAGATATATTATTCACACCCATAAACCTTGGATGTCCAGATACACCAGTGTAGAATATTTAGAATAAAGAAAGCAACACTCCATAAACATTCTATATAAAGAGCTACGGACTGAAAAGTAAAGGGAAAATGGTGCCGTTATTTCTTTAATAAATTGCTGCGTAGCGCAAACTTTTTTTTTTTGGAGCGCCGCGGCAGAGAATGAAATGTTCTATTTGGGAGTGTTCAGAGAGTAACAGTCCGCGTGTGGGGAGCGTGGATGCTGATTAATGAAGAAGGCTGAGCGGCTGCTGTAATTTATATTAATTAGGGCCATTACCTGTCTTCGCTGATGCCACACATGCGGACCCTCTCATTGCTCATCCAGCTGTGTACGTTCCCATACAGTGGGGTTGCAGAAAGCATTTCGCCTTCTTAAGATGAACCTTTGTCTTCAAATGTGTCCCCTGTTAAAATAAAAAAAGATATATATATATATAAAGCGGGGTCTGAGCGAGACATCGTCAACAGATAACCCGGTGTAAACAGAGCCAGCTACCCAGACTCACCCCCCCCCCCTGCCAGTGTCCCCGGGGTAATTAATAATAAATGCAGGCTTTGGGCTGGAGGTGGGGGGGGAGATCGGCTTGTGCTAAACGCTTAGGGAGATTCCCAGTAATAGGAGAGATGGGGAGAGGGAGAGAGATAGAGGGAGAGAGATGGGGGGAGAAAATGGGAGAGAGATGGGGGGAGAAAATGGGAGAGAGATGGGGGGAGAAAATGGGAGAGAGATGGGGGGGAGAAAATGGGGGGGAGAAAATGGGAGAGAGATGATGGGGGGAGAATGGGCACAGCATATAGATCGAGGTCATTCATAGGTCAGGGGAGAGACAGTTTTATAGTTAATCTCATTAACACTCTGAGCGCCAGAGGTATTTGCTTGGCACAATCTAGGGAGGAGAGGGGGTGATTTGTATTGTAAGGTAGGCTCCGTGCAGCAATCACTCGCCTTCCCGCAGCATTACAGACGTCGGTGGATATTGCGCTTAATTGCCGCTATTATCAGGCATCTGCTGATTAACTCTTTGCGGGGCGCTGCCGGGACTGCACGGCTCCGATCCCCTCCCCCCCTCTATTACATTGGCACGGAGCCCAGTGAGCGCGAGCACTTATCTCGACCACACAGGCACCGGCACCGATCCCGGGGACTCGTGTAATGCAGCAATATAAATGCGGCCATATCTGATCAAGGGCAGCCGTGCGCACGCGGAGCTATTAGTGCCGCGATTAACCCCTCGCACTGCCCGGCACGCGTCTTCCCCGCCGTACCAACTGCGATCCTCCGGTGTCGGCTGGGCTGCTGGCCCCGCCGCGCTGAGGGTGATGGGAGTTGTCATCTGGAAGATCGCAGTTGGCTGACCTCGCTAATTAGGAGAGAAAGCTCAGGTAATTGAGGGGGGTTCGCTGACTACACACAGTACCGTCATAGACCGCTAATGCAGGAAGGAATACATGTGATCATCTATACAATGACATAGGTTAGGCACGATCGTATAGATTATAGAGCATGTGTAGCGAGGGAGCAGTAAACATTTCTCTAAAAAAGCGTTGCTTTACATGTTATACATATATGCATATAAAGCCGGTAGATACCGCATCGAAGTACAACGGGTCCGACGGCGTACAACGGGTCCGACGGCATACGGAGGACACGCAATCGCGTATACAATATTATGCTACACAATCGCTCACTGAACTAAATTGCTTATGATCACAGAACGGGACGTTAAGCGGACGTATAGAGGGGGTACATTCCCGTATAACCGCGACCTGCCGGGCATGTGGCACGGAAAACAGGTCAAACTGTGGTTCGTGTCAAATCCGGTCCCCAGCGATGCCTCGCAGAAGTGAATGCGCCCTGACTGATTACATTCTAATTAAAAGCATAATGCGCGCGGATTAGCATATTACGTCGGGGCGCCAAGGGGACAGATTTCCTGCGGAGGTGTGTAAGGGTTGGCAGGAGTCCCCGGTTGAGAGACCTACCGGGGTAGGGGGGTTGGTGTCAGTCCCCGGGTGAGAGACCTGCCGGGGTGGGAGGGTTGGTGTCAGTCCCCGGGTGAGAGACCTGCCGGGGTGGGAGGGTTGGTGTCAGTCCCCGGGTGAGAGACCTGCCGGGGTGGGGGTGGGTTAGTGTCAGTCCCCGGGTGAGGGACCTGCCGGGGTGGGGGTGGGTTAGTGTCAGTCCCCGGGTGAGGGACCTGCCGGGGTGGGGGTGGGTTAGTGTCAGTCCCCGGGTGAGAGACCGGGAGGGGGGTCAGTAGCCTAGCGCAGCCTCTGCCAGGCACGTACCGGAGCGGGCGCTCAGCGCGGCAGATAGAGAGGGGGGAGCGCGGCGCTTAATCCCACATCAAGTCGTAAACACCGACACACAAAGCGCGGCATGCCGGCCACACAACACACTGAACGGGGGACCGCACCACCTCTAGTGTGTGTATTCCCCACAGGTACACATACAGGCGCATCTATACACACTACATTACACACATGTACACTATATTACACTGTACACGCACACTATATTACATCTATATAGTGACACGCGCTCGATATATTGGTGAATACAGAGTCTAGGAGCCAGAACATTTTTTATAATGAGCCACTCGACCAATAGAAAAATCACACAAACGACAGAACGAGAAGTCGGCAGCCGGAGGGGACTTGGACGAGCCGTGACTAGTTAGACTGTGACCGGCCCGGCCATGGCCCCACAGACAGCAAACAACATCTATAAATGACATGTGCTGTGTGGGTGCGGAAGGTGAAATAAACCAGGAGCATCAGGGCTAAGCGTTAGAAAGGTGACGGCTCTGCAGCAGCCTTTATTTCCTGCGCAGCTCTCCTCCATCGCTGACCTTTTACTGGCCCCACAGACAGCCCCACGCAAGGGCCCCCAGGCACATTCATCACCCAATAAATCTTTCACACCTAAATTCAACGTAGGCTCACAGGTCTAGAAACATAGACGGGAACAACCTCCCAGCAGAAGTGGTAGCGGCTAATACATCGAGCGAATGTAAACATTAGTTCTTATCGGCTATCAATCCTATTACTGGGCCACAGAGCACCCTGCCTTCTAAATTAAGCCATGTTATATTTATATATATATATATAGACGCTGTAGCGCTGTTTAAACTGGTGGACAATGAAAACATCAAGCCGTATGAGCTTACAATCTACCAACCACAGAGCACCCTGCCTTCTAAATTAAGCCATGTTATATTTATATATATATATATATATATATATATATATATATATATATATATATATATATATATATATATATATATAAAGCGCCAGCAGACGCTGTAGCGCTGTTTAAACTGGTGGACAATGAAAACATCAAGCCGTATGAGCTTACAATCTACCAACCAGGAGCGAAAGGATCGTTACATACATTCTACACGCAGCAGGTTTACTTCTAGGAAACCTCTCGCTTTCTTGGAAGATCTACTTAACAGCAGGGCGCATGAAAGCTCGCGGGATTAACTCTTCACAGTCATATATAAGAAAGCATACATGTAATCACACTACAGATTGCTGTCATGAGTGCAAGCTTCTGAGACACCGATGAAAGAGCCGCGCATGTCAGCTCGCCACCGGGACAGTCCAATGGGCCAGGGGGAGGGAGAGAAGGGGCCGCCTGCGTGCTTAGAGTTGCTGCGTTATGATGGTTTGCAATCTATAGGATTGAGGAGATTGGGAACCCCTCTGTAAACGGAAAGATTACCTCATAAAACAAAAGCATCGGCAAACACCCGAGAAGCTCCGGCCGGAAGACTGAGAGCTTGCCCATTCCTGGCACTCCAGCCGCAGCTTTAGGCACTGGCGGAACCCCCGCGCCCCAAAATAATAAGACACATTCTCCGTTTCACCCCAACCCCCGGTGCGGCTCACACTGCAGGGAAAAAAGGGAATTTTTACGCGTACTTTGAGACACGCCGCACGCGCAGGACGGTAGAGAATCCAGCATCTCGCCAGCAAAGAGCCGGAGAACGTGCCGGTTTGTTCCCCCCCCCCCCGATAGAATTTTTGGAGACGGGAAAGGGGGACCCCCCGGAAAAAAAGAATTCCACTGAGACAGCTGGGGGCCGCGTCTGGGGCCGCGTAAGGCTGGCAGCCAAGGGGTTATAGTGTGTCGCGGGAGGAAAGCGTCAGGGAACAAGCTGCGTTTTATTAACAGGATTATCGCGGGTGCGTGATTTATTCCGAGGCCGGGTTTTTTTTAATTGCTCTAGGGGGAAGACGCGTTTCCTCGTGACTGCGACTCCGCTTGCGTCCCGCTGCTAAATGCTGGGTTAATATGGGAGAGGAGGGGGGGGGAGTCAGGAGGAGGAGGGGGGCGGCGAGGGGATTTCAGGCACAATCTCATCTGATTATTCTCTCTTTTTTTTTCTCTCCTCTCCGAGCCTCGCAGTACATTGAAAATAACCGACACCGTGATTTAAGACAGATTTTTTGAGACGTGGCGCTCATGTGAAAAGCGGGGCTTTTGTTGGAAGCATTTTTTTTTTTTTTTTTTTAGGCAGCTGTTCCTGTGCATCTTCCTCACGGCTACAAAATAACTCTGATCGGCCGCGTAGCCCGCTTCTCTTTTTAAACCGAATCCTATTTACCGGAGGATTAGAATTTCAAATAAGCCTATTTAAGTTTTAAAAAAAAAAAAAAGACGGAAAAAACTTGCTAAATCTGATCACATGACCTCTGCGCGCATCTAATTAAATAATAAAAAAAAATTGGGTGCAAAACCAAATCGGCACAGCGGCTTCACGGAGCACGTAATGGATTTAGCATTTGGAGAACTCTTGATAAATGTAATTATACCGCGGCAGTCGTGCCGCATTTTTCTGGAATATACACCTCGCTGGAGGAAATAAAAATGCCCAAAGAACTGGATTCTGTACTCCAAATCCAGCAGGACATTTTTGTTCCTAAAGATCTGCTCTTAAAAGCCGGGAAAGGCTCCCTGTATTCTGAAATATACGGTATATTTTTCCCCCTATGGGAAGCATATTGCCACCTGTTAAAAATCGCTCGCGCACATACGCACACTTAAACTGCAGTTACCCCTTGCGGCCTTTCGTAACTAATCCAGGATTGCCCTACCTAGCCCTGAAGGGCCGGCTCGGTCACGCAGTCCGTCTTTCAGGACGTCTCTAATAGCAGACAGACAATCAATCACCTCCGTCTATCTCGCACAAAGCAAATTGTTCCAGTTTGTGCTCGGCTCTAAACATGGTCTGGCAAACCCGCTCAGCCATACGGCCGGGAGAGTCAAAGTCTAGGACACGTAGCGAGCGTGTCAGCGCCGAGCGATGTGCATATTAAGGGGCTCGTCTCATTAGTTTGACCTTGAAGGAAAAGGGACGGCGGCAACGGCGTGATAAAAAAAAAAATAGCACTTATTGTATACATTTATACGCATTTGCAATCGTGCAAGAGTTCCGGCTTGAACAAAGCGAGCTAGAACTTCCATTCAAACCCAGAACCTTCGAGGATCTCGGCACGTGTCACACGCCACGTTGAACGGCTGGTCCACTTTACCTCACTGTGATGTCACAGGGTCGCTAATCCCGAGTAGCGGTTTTTAGTCCTAATCTAGCGAGCGGGTTAACGCGACCGGACGGCTCTCTAAGGTCAGAGGTGCCTGCAGGGAGGGATCAGCGGAGTTCGTAAGTAAAGTTCAAGGAGAAACCGCTGACCGGCAGCTTGTTATTTGGGGACATCTGTAACAGCACAGCAATTGGGGCACTAATCTTCTGTACGTGATATATACATTATATATATATATATGCACACGCATTCAAATGAATTCCTGGGTCATATCGTATCAAGGCTGCACATCCTATATTTATAATTTATATATATATATAGGCATTCACATAAGCTTCCTTGTACGCACACATAAAACCACGCGAAGCCGGATTTTTTTTTTTTAATACTAAAAAGCATCCGCTGTTTAATCAGCGCAGCTCTTCTCTCCGTAGCCAGGGCCAGTGGGGGCGCACACATGGAGACGCGCGGTGCTCCTGCCTCCCCCCCCTGCTGCGCCGAGACGCGATCAGAGAATTAAACAGGCTTCTATTATTATTTTACTGCCTCGGATGGAGATAGAAGAAGAAGAAAAAAAATTGCAGACAGCCTTCCACGGTGACTTTCTTCACAGCTGTAGGCTTGCTTAAAAGGCAGCGGCGGCGGGCTTTGGTTTAACCCTCTAGTGTCAGAATCACTCGCAGTACGCAGTAGAATGCAATCAATGCACAGTTATGGCCACGAGGCATTAGAATGCATTAACAAATTAGAATATATTATGTACCAATTTCTGTATTTTTCTGTAAAAGACTTTGTTTCGGTGATTTTGGCAGATCCGCTTATGCTCGTGTAACAAAACAAAACCACGTTTGCCGACTTAAAATTAAAGGGCCGATACTTAGCCTCGTCTATTACCCTCGCATCAGGTGTACAGGTGACAAGTGTACACAAAACACTGAATTTGCTCCGTTAAATCCTTTGTGCCACGCCGGAAAGCGGCAAAAACCGGGACACACGCTCTGTGGTTTGTACAGAAGAATATCTGCGGCTAGTAATATGGAGTTACCCGTTAGGTCCCTTAATATTTACAGGATGCATAATATTGATAAAGCTAGCTTGTAGATGCATTACTTCGTTCTGGGAGAGGCGCGATGTGCTTAGTGCAGCGTTTAAGAGGACGCAACAGCGCCCCCTATGTACAGTCACTGAAAACAACAGACGGGTAGAACATGGCTGTGCCTTTAAGAGCTGGAGGCATAAACACGGCTAGATTGCAATCTACACGCTAAGGATGGGGGCTATTCTGCCAAGCCGCTCGCTGGTCTTACGCGCAGGCACGGCAGGTTTATGTTATTGTAGCGTTACGAAGCAGCGCCGCATAAAAGACAGCTGCTTCCACACAGCGACTGCATTCCTTACTTTGTTTTTAAGAACGGAGGATGTGAGCCAAGCCGTGCGATGACTTGCGCTGGCAAGCTCCGGTTTTTCCATGTGTTACTACATCGCGGCTTCCCACCGGGAGCAAACCTAATCTCCTAAGAATTTACTCCATCCCTCCGCATCCTCGCTAAGCGAGCGGACCGAACGTCTAACACGGCCCGCAAGGAACAGACAGAACGCCGGGGCCACGGACGTTATTCCCGGAAACCACGACCCGGGCCACATCCGCGAAAGACGCTAAATAGTTTTAAAAGTAAATGCGTATAGCGGCCGGAAATAGAAGTCAAGCAGCTCGGGCAAGCAGGCGCCGTGGAGTTTTTTCCACCCCTGAAGAATCCTACCTAGCCAGTTTTGAAATTTGCATTCCGATACGTTTAGCGAAAGCTCCCAATCCGCCAGCCGATGTGGCAATAAAGCACACGGAGCGCCAGATTACTCAAAACTCCAGTATCAAATACCCGGCCGGCACATGCATTTATCATTAATGCTTCACCGGGATTAACCCTCTGAGTGACAGGCATCTCCGCTCACTCCCCCCCCAGCAGGGAAATGATTAATAACCCCGGAGGAACTGGGCTTAAAATGAGTTTCCACAGGCGGAACGCACTGCTTTTTTTTTTTCCTCTATAAAAAATAAAAAAAATATATATTATTATTGCAGTTCAGGTGCTGAACAAATACCAGCGTTTGAATTTTTTTTTCCCCCCTGGGGCCCTTGACAAATTTCCCTTGATAAAGCTCCAGGTTCAGAAACGAAGCAGAGTTGCACATGGAACTAATCTGCGCGAGGATGAAATATCCCCAGAAGTCCTGCGAGTCTGCAGATCAGACTCTTTCATCAGCGCTCCGTCTTGTGCGATTATTGCTAGGAATGCGACGCGCGGCTTACCGAGCCAAAGCTTTGATGAATACGCCGAAGCACGGATCACGCTTCCCTGATTACGCGGTCTAGCTGCGGGGGGGCAATAGGGCATTTATCTGCCGTTGGTCTAAAGCCGTCACCGGCCACCAGATGCGGATTTACCTACTGCCGTCTCAAACTCATTCCCGATCACCAAGTCTTTAGATTCTCGTTAAAGTCCGCGCAGAAGCCGATCCTGCGAACAAACAATATGCTTCCCCCGGACCCAGGTACGGACGTTGACACGTTCGCAGGTCACAGGTTTGGCAGCTGGGCGCTTTTGCGACCTCGCGTTTTCATTCACACGCATCATCCCTTCTTTAACCCATAAACGCCCTGCCCTGAATGCTGTTCGCGATATCTCCACCTGATCGCTACAGGTGGCGCGTTCGCTGCCACAGGTGAGTCTTCCAGAAGCCTGCGAAGCCCACCTGCGCTCACGTACGACGGCTTCCAAAGAATCCGCCTGAAACAAACTCCCGAGAACGAGCACGAGTTTTCTCGAAAGGCGGCTTGTTCCTGCAGAAGATCAGACGCGCCAGCCTCCAGCTCAGCCGGAGAGCCTGTTCGTCATTAGTCCCACACATATTAAATATAGCCTTTTATTTCCTGGAGCAGGGGCTGCGAACGCAAGCCTTTTATTATTCGTATTAATCACGCATAACGCTTCCAGCTGTCCCTGCAGGGCTGGTGTCGCTCACGAGACAACCCTCTGCTTTACCTCCAACTTCTCCCCGAGCAGGTTGTCGGATTTCACTGAGGGGTAGCTCAACTGTTGTTGATGTTTCAATTGAGAGCTTTTCTTTCTGGGATGAGAAGCCAGCGGTGTTTTAAAAGCAGCTTTATCTATCAGGGCCATCATGTCTTGTCTACGGAAAGCCTCCACCGTGGCACCCCCTGCCCTTCCGTTCTTTGTTAACCTGTTATATACCAGATCTCCTTGCGAAGGACCTCTGTCCGAGTGAATGCTGCAGCCCACAGATGAAGGGCTTTGTTCGACGGGCCTCGGCGTCTCGGAACTGCAAGCTGACGTGACACAGTAATCTGGAATAAATTCACATTTGTCTGCGGAAGCAGCTGGCCGTCCCTTGATTTCCCGGGGCCGATAGAGAAGAAAGAATTAACTCTATCCTTGAAAAATTGAATTTCCCAAGCTATGGGGCCAGGCGGCCGGGAAGCCAACTGTTCCACATAATAGTCTATCCGTGCCAGGCCATACGTTACCGTAGCCATTAATTCCGCTACGACGCTTTAACCAATTGTCTAACGTACGCAAGCACTGCTTAGTAAATATGGGCCACGCCAAGTAATTTAAGCAGAAAACAGTCATGCAAAATAAGTCTGTCAAGCTCAATTTACTGCCGTTTCTGACATTATTTTTCTCGTGTAACAGCTTATAAATCACAGAAATGCAGCGCAAACACCAATTTCGTCAATCTCTCCTAATGCGCCCCTGAGATCGCTCAGCTAGAGGCAGACTTCGAGATTTAGCCCAAACACTGACCCATAAGCCCGTTCCACAAATGACCACTTTTAAGACGATGTATATAGCCAGTCACTGCTGGAATCGGGGGAAAACAACACAAAAAAAAAGCCACAACGTGTCTCCAGCACAGCGCTCCTGTAAGGAGATGCTATAAGGCACCGGGATCGAGCGGACAAAAGTTGTGAATCGCCACAGACTGCGTTCATCGCAAAGGGAGCGCGAGCAAAGATGATGCGCGGGTACCGGCTCCATCACCCTACCCGGCTTTCCTAATTACCATCACAAACCCCTAACCGGCTCCATCAGACGGGAGATTCCAGCATCCACACACACACACACACACACACACATACATACATATATATATATATATATATATATATATATATATATATATATATATATTCACACAGCAAGATTCCTCCCAGAAGAAACAAAACAACAAAAAAAATAACGTGTATTTTTGCCAAAAACACTGACCAGTAAACCATAAAAATAGTTGGATTTGTACTGCAGACAATTAAAACAAAATAATAAATAATGTGCACACAAATTCAATTTCTCCACAATTAATCATCGCAACACCAGTGAGAAAAGCCAACCACCCCTTTTGCTTCTAAAAGGTTGGGGGGGGTTGATGGGGATTAGCCAAAAACATACCAACTCAGTCAACATGGCTGTGGCAATGGAAAGGTTAAACCAAATATTTGTATGGGGGGGCGTTTCGGGATAAATAAATAAAACGCATTCTGCTTCCAAGCTGGGGTTGGATCGGCCGGATGGCACGCGCGCCTTTTCACCAGGCTTCCATCCTGAGTGCGAAGGGTTAAGGATCTGCACGCCCTCCGGGCTTCCCATTAAAGCCGTCAGTTCCAGGCGGCAGTGCTTTATTGCACTTGTGAAATAGCCCCATCTTGCCTAATTGCTTACATATTCCTATCAGCTCCGAGACAGGCGGAACAGGCTGGCGTGTACCGAGCCCGGACGCTGGAAATTAAACCGGGCCGGGGCGACGGGGAGGGGGGATCAATTATATATCAAATAAATACAAATTAAACGGAACACGAGGCTGCACAAAGCATGCATGCAAATTGCTTTCAGGGGCATGTCTGTTAACGAGACGGCAATTTAATGCGCAGCTTTCGCTGCCATTAAGATTTTATCTGTAATGAAGGGCAAGATAACGTATACCGTATAGACATAGGGGCGCAGAGGAGGACCGTAAATACCGCAGGGTCCCGTCATCACATTTATATATATATATAATATATAGCATACACACGGTACAAAAGTTTGTGGCCCCGAATTAATAAGACACACTTGTACATTAGCAGCCGTTTTTTCACACGTTATATGATGTATCTCTGTCAGGTGGACACGCTGGGAAGGTGACGCACTTACACTGAGGCTTTGGCCTTCCAAAGTTCAAAAGTGCGCCTGATACAGCCGAGTGACACTGCCATTAACCCCCTGCCCTCTGTAAATTACCGCATTTACAATAGAAATGGAGGCAAGCTTTCTGTCCCTTGGAAGGTAAAGTGTTAAAAGCGGGGGGGGGTGACACCTGGGGTGCGAGGGCAACAGCGCGAACCCCCGCCAGTCACCCGGCCGTGCCCTGAGCGCTTTATGCTCAGCCGGAGAGATCAGCAGCGAGAGAGGCGGCTGAACAAACAAGCGGCTGCCAGGAGTCCTTATTTGATCGCAGGAGAGCGAGACTTAACTCCTTCTAATCCCAGACACATCCTCCCCCTCCCCGGGAGAGATCATTAGCCGCCGCCGCGTAGGAAAATAAAGCGCGCTTTCACCGGGCTCACGGCTTAACCCCTTACCTGCCGCAGCAGCCTCTGACTTTAATAGCAATTTTCCCCGGACCAGAAACAATTAATGGTGGGTTGCGGGAACTTGCGGCTCCCATCAAGCTCAGCACAGCTCTCCCCTTATCTTATCCATTCCGTATTAAGAGACATATATATATATATATATATACACACACACACACAAACCCACACACAATTTCTATAGGCAGATATCCCCCCAGAGCGCCTTAACACAGCGCAATCATTATCCCGTTACACGCAGAGAGAGCTGTCCGCTTTGATAAATTTGACGCAGCCTCGCACCAGGTCCCTTTAAATCGCGCAAGCGAAGCGCTTTGAAGTTCTCCAAATGACAATAATAACCGTTTTATGACATCTGCGAACTGTAATCCGCTATTAAGCCGGCGCCGGGCACGGATAGAACATACCGGCGGGCTAATGCGCTGTCAGGCTAAAGGTTAAAGCGATCCGTTACTCTGCGTCAGGGTCTGGCTCCGCTAACATCGCTTCAAATCTCCAGTCTTACAGAGCGGCAGATCAGCATGACAGCGGGGACTACAACTCCTATCATCCCGCGCACAATATTTCATTGGGATGCACACCATTCCGTGTCATAACCCAGGCGGCTGGGATCGCGTGCGATCTCGTAGAGACGGGGATTAAAGCGCTTCTGGCTCCAGCGCACGCTATATTTATATAATGGGGTCCTGGGGGGCGATTGTTATGTTAATAGATTTTTGTTCCAGACACTGAAATGGTTAATCAGCGATTTCACCCTCATCCCCGCCGCTATCTGAGACACCTGAAAGTCAAGGCTGGCAGTCCCGCGGGAGACGGATCGACACATCGAGGCATGTACTAACAGTGCGCCTATTTAGCGGCACACACGCTTTGTATGCATAAAACATATATACGGTATAATGTCAATTCCCTACCGATCATACATCGCTTTCGTAAATAAAGGGTTACTGATGAATGACCCGCAGCGTGCGATGCCTTCCTACCCCGCTGTGACCTTATGACACCCCGCAGATAGTACGAGGGTGTAGCGATCGGCACCTATAGCAGCCCGTATATACGCGCTATACCCGGACTCATTCACAAAGTAACTTTTTAAAATAAAAACGGCTTACTCGTGAATTCGGATCACGCCCCGGTTTATGTCCGCCTGTGTACCGGCTTATGTCACGGCGGACTCCAGACACGGGACTTTCCCCCGGTATCCGAATCTACCCACAACCCCCCCCTCCTTCCCCACGCATTATGGTGATAAATGACACGCAGCAGCCAACACATCGTGCATTCAAACTCGGGTGACGGGTGCTGGGATATACATCGCTTTCCGAGAACAGCCCGCTGCGTGACAGTGACACGGGGTTAGCGCTGTGTTATAGCGTCCAACCCGCAACCGACTCCAATTCCCATCATGCGCTAAGAATAGAGTGTCCTATACATCGCTAGCCAAGCGGAACAAACCGGGTCCTGCGCGGAAACCCCGGTGATATAACGCTACCATTTCGGAGTAACCCCGATCGCTCTGAAACCGAGATGACTACAGCGCCCATCATCCGTATCCAGCACACATATCGTGCCCCTTTACACCTCCGCCACATCTTAGAAGGCGGCTGCCCAGCCTGGATGGAAGGGGTTAAATATAACCTATTATTAAAGGCATTTAAGGGCAGCGACCCGGAGGCGCTTTATAAAAACAGAGCGAGGGTGATGTGGCAGCGTGAAGCGCGACACGCGAGTGGGAAGCGGATCGTTCCGTGGAGAGGGCGACACGCGAGTGGAAAGCGGATCGCTCCGTGGAGCCAACAGACCCCCTTTTGTGCTCCGTGGGAGCGCAAACGGTTAATAGCCCGCTCCCGGGGAGTCCGGCACACTTTATAGCCGGGGATTAGAGCGGCTTCTGCTTCGGTTAAAGCCCATAGTAAATAGCAGCGACATTATTTACCATAAATCCGTTTTATATTAAACTATAAGCCTCGCCGACTCGGATCATCAACGTAAAGCGCTTTATACATAAGCAAGTAATCACCCCCGGCACCGACAATCCGGGGCAAGGGATCTGTCCCAGCCAGGTGTGCCCCTTTGTAAATACAGCGATAAATATAGACATATAATGTATAGTATAACGTACGGAGTGATAATGCCGGGACTGCGCTAGCGCGATCCCCGTGCCGGAGAATTAAAGTGTAAGCCTTTACGGCGAGCGTGTCATAAACTGGCAAACATTCGGGAAACGCGATCCCAGCCGTTCCACAAACGAATAAATCCAAACAAACGAACAATAAACGAGACATCGCTCCGGTTCCAGCCCGAACACTGCGACGAAGCTTCGCAATACAGCGCGGCACCCCCGGCCAGCGCTATTACCGCACACAGGTACCGGTCGGTGATCGGGGGGTTATCCCCTCCCTGGCATCTTACCTGCCGTTCCGGGGATCGCTCTGTCCCTCCGTGTCCCCGATCTCCGGGATTTATACGCTCAGCGATCCTCTCCGGCTCCGATCCTCCTCGCAAATCCCAGTTAGAATAAAGGCACCAGATCGCAGCATTATCGGAGTTCGCTTTATAAATCCACCCTTCCTCGCGATCTCTCTTTATCCTTTCCTATGAAATCACAAGCTCCGCGACGTCCCGGATCGGTGTGTTTATTCCGCCCCGGTGTTCCGCTCTCAGACAGGCAGCGATCGCAGCAAAGTTTATTATTGTTATTAGCAGGACGGTCTGCGCTCGCACAGAGGCTGCACGGGGATGATCGCAGCCCTCCCCTGCCTGGGAGGAGGTGCTGGAAGGGGGTGGGTTAGGGAGGTCAATCTGCGAAGCCCCCAGGAAAGAAGAAAGATGAGCGGTGGGAGGCGGCAGCAGGAGCCGAGCCCGTCCCCCTCCCCTTCCTTCCTCCCCTGGTGTCAGCGCTGCTGTGCGGGAGTAGGGGAAGGTGAGAGCGGAGGGGAAACCCGGCAGAGGAAGCCGCGTGGAGACCGCAGTGCACAACCGTCATGTGTTTGCCGGGAATACGGGGATCTCTGGCCCCCTGTGGCTGCTGTGGATTGCAACTCCCATCAGGCACATCCACATGCCTTATCGTGTATTAGAGCGAGGGCTGCAGGAGCCTCATGACTTCTATGTGGGGTTAAAAGAGAGATGGTTCTCTGTGGGGGATGGGTCCCTATAATTCCCAGTGGGTAGATCGTCAAATTAGGGTCCCTGCATCATTTACATCAAGGGAGGCATCATCAGCTTGCTGGGTGGCATAACGGCCGTGCCCTTGGTTCCTATGGTCACGCTTGGGTTAGGCATGATGGGAGTCATAATCCGCAGTGGTTCAATACCCCTGCTGGCTTCCTGCCTACCCTTTGCCCCACTTGCTTCGTTTTTTTGTGTGACTGCCCATCTGCTACAAGTTCAAAGCGACACCTTTGGCCCCGGATGACCCTCGCTATCCGGTCGCATCTACTAAGGTGCAGGTTATCTAAATCTGGCACTCCAAAGAGCGCACCACGGGGGTCCCTGCCGCTCCATGCCACGGGGGTCCCTGCCACACCATGCCACCGGGGTCCCTGCCGCTCCATGCCACCGGGCTCCCTGCCACACCATGCCACGGGGGTCCCTGCCGCACCATGCCACCGGGGTCCCTGCCACACCATGCCACCGGGGTCCCTGCCACACCATGCCACCGGGGTCCCTGCAGCTCCATGCCACGGGGGTCCCTGCCGCTCCATGCCACGGGGGTCCCTGCCGCACCATGCCACGGGGGTCCCTGCCGCCTGCCACATCCAAATAGTGTCTTATCTCGTTATTCTGATTGTCCTTTCCCACTTTATCCCCCACCCTGCTTCTGAGTGTATAATCTCTATAGCGCAGCCTCTCCCCGTCTCCTGGCGTATCCGCTGCCCGGCACTCTCATGGTTAACCGCCGTCTCTCTCGCTCCTGCGTGACTGTGGGATTATTTCTGACTCCGTATCTGTCTCCGCTCTTGGTTTCCACGCCTCCCTAACCCTATCTCTTCATCTGCGCTCAACGGACTTTTTTTTTCTTCTTCTTTCTAAGTGGGTAAACTGCCAGCTCTTCCACGGCGGGTGGAGGTTGCCGATGGTTGGCACACGGTTGGCACGCTCGCTGTCGGGGGAATATAAGGACAGGACTGGTTATAAGCTTGTTGATCCGGTAGAAACCAGAGTCAAGAAGGCATTTTTACCCCCGGGAATCGCCCCGGGGGGGGGGGGTTATTGCCTTCTTCTGGGTCAACATTGAGGTTGAACTTGATGGACTTTTTGTGTCTTTTTTCAGCCTAAATTATTATTGCGGGACGCGGCAAAGTTGCTGATTCCCATTCACTTATGGCGCTCCTTCTCATGACATTGACACACGATGAATAGACTTAAAAGGCTCTAATGTCTTTTTCCTTTCTCAGCCCGTCTGCCTATTCATCAATACACCCGATCCCTGGTTTGTTTTTTTTCCTCCCCGCCGCACCGTGCGCCAGTATCCGAGAGCCATCTTTTACAAGTGAACACCAGATCAGACACGTTGGATCCAGAGGTTCACTTTTCTTTAGATCGTCATTCCGGGAAAGGCGGTTTTTTTCGGGGGGGGGGTGTAGCGATCATAGATTCCCCCCCCCCGCCCGTTTCAAAGCGTTTGCGATGGAAAATAAACCTTAGATTAGAGAATGGAGGCAAACATCCTGTGAAACCCCCGCAGCCGCGCACCGCACGCTTTCCACAACGTCGGAGAGCAGTCTAATTCTGTAATCTCGCTTTATCATCGGCTCAGATAGTCTTATCGGGCGCTGCCTAAACTGGGGCTTCTTTTTAACCCCTTCTCTGCTGGATTACCAGGTCACAGGGAAAGCGTGACCGTCCGTACAATTACCGCCGCTATTAAGCCAGGGGTGTAATCGTCTGTAAAATAAATGGGTGACATGAGATTTCCGCCACGTTCGTAAATAACAGCTAATCATGCCTGGCCACGTACCCCGCGGGGCAGTGAATTATTTTGCAAGCGCTCTAGTAAGTCGAGGATGCCCTATATCCGCCGGCCAGTGCCCGTACCGGGACACCGGTGTCTGTAACGAGGCGCGCGGACGTCATTTTTAAGGGGCATTTAGTGAAATATTCGCAGGCGCTTGGCCTGTGCGGATACCCCTCGGTGTGACTCTCTCTCTGTGGCCGTCACGCACGCTCCCTTCCTGCCTCTTCATACTTTTCTATTTCGGACTCGGCTTCCGCTGTCTCTGCCGCCGTCTGCTCTGTACGGGAAGCGGCGTCTGACGAGCTCCCAGTACACGCGGGCGACTCCTGCCCAGTAAACTTTAACCGTGTCTATCGTCTGCGCGGTCGATCGTTTCCTTGTCTACCTTTCACCCCCCCCCCCAGATTGGGCAATCTCCGGCCTTTTGGTTATTGGTTGACTACAACTCTCAAAACTCTCAACCATGACTCTTATACACAGCTGGGGCTATTTGTTCCTGGAAACCACTGCACGATGTGTTCCCATCACTCTCAACTCTCCACGTCTGCTTCCCGTAGGCAGTCACAGCATCTCCAACTACAACTCTCATCACACACAGTCGCACGCCATAGCATTTTCTCGATGCACGCCACCTCCGGCTTTCAAACACCACGCCGTCTGTTTATTTTGGGGTTAACTTTCCAACCTATCGCGCTGCGTGCCTGGTTGCCGCTCTCGCTCATTCGGTTTCCGTATGTCTCTTTGGTTGTGTGCTGCCTGTCTCCGGCGCTCTCTCACTCTCTGGCGCCTTTCCCTCTCTTTCCCTCCTCCCCCTCTAGCTGGCGTGTCGCCAGTTTCCACTGTCTGTGGCCTCCGAGTCCTCACAAGAGCTGCAGGCGGCTGAAGCTTCCAACACCTCTCCCCGCTCTGTACAGGGAGCGCTTTGCTCCTGTTAACCCCTTGTACCGAGCTGGCAGCCCGGGGGGGGTCAGAATCCGCTTCCATGCCCCCCCCCCAAGCTGCTCATTACTCATGAGCAAATACGCGGCTCCCCCTTGAGAAATCCGCATGGAACTCTTGGGAAAGCGAGCTGTAAAAAGCAATCTCAGCCGGCTGCGGGAATACGAGCGATCCCCGTCTGCCTGATGTTATATGCGCGAGCAGCGCTCCACGGATGCGGCACTACAGCTTTGATGTGCTAAAGCCTGCATTAACCCTTTAGGGGCAGTCTGTGTAACCAATGGCCAACGTATATCCTGAAAACCAACATTTATTGCCTTATTTATATAGCGCCGACAATGTACGCAGCGCTTCTTGCAATACGTATACTCAAAGGGTACGATACACTAAAGCGAGCCCTGCCTGCCCGCTTACACTCTGACCCCGATGAAGTCCACTGGGTCGAAACGCCGGTACGACACCTAGATGTATAGCTATTAGGGCTGTGCGTGCGTCTTTTATTTCATTCCCGTGAACGCGATCGCTCCCCACACCTGATATTTTTATTCCTTTTCCTTGTTGGTCTTTTCGTTATTCCTTTCAATTTCTTTGACTCTTCTGCTCGGGAAACGTAAGATAGATCGGAAGCCTACAAATAGGTTTAGTCGGTGACTAAATCTAATGGGTTCTGCCGCTTAAACGGATAATTACAAAAAAAAAAATATTTCAGAAATAGCTCTGTTTATTAATGATTATCTTTTGTGAGATAAAATCTTCTCCGTTTTCTGGTTTAAGCTAAAAACGCACTTGTTTATAGCGGATAAATAAATTCTGCAGTGATAGTAGAGATCGGGATTTGGCTTCTGGTAATTGTTACAGAGGCCAAGCTCCATGGCCCCGGTACAAGCCTCTGCCAAGCAGGGAGGGCACGGGGTCCGCGGCTCTAAAATATAGCATGGCTTTCAGCATCTTGCCAAGTGTGGAGTCATTTCATTTCTCCGTGGGTTGAAAGAGAGATCTGGCTTCAAGCAGAGCCCCCCCCAACCGCTGATGAAATACTATGCCTCAGACAGAAGTTCAAGCCTGCATACCAAGGAACTGGAAGCTCTCGGCTAGATAACACGTCCTGGGAGGTGGGATAGCTAATCTTTTTATTGCTGATATATTCCAATGAATATTTTTTTGGGGGGGATTTGTATTCTTCTTCAGGTGAAATCCGTGGATGGAATTTTTTTTTTTTGGTTGGGTAAACCCTTTTGCTAAGAGGCTGCATCAAAATTCAGGCAATTTAAACAAAATTCAAAAAAAAAGAGTATTAGTATCGTGTATATTTGAACAGGCAGCAACATTCTTTGTGAAGGACATTTGGTTCACTGGTAGGGGCACTGGCGTCCGGCAACGGGCACTGCAATCGAGGAATGGGCACTGCTGTCTGGGAACGGACACTGGAATCCAGGAATGGGCAGTGGTGTGTGAGAACAGGCACTGGAATCCAGGAATGGGCACTGCTGTCTGGGAACGGGCACTGGAATCCAGGAATGGGCACTGCTGTCTGGGAACGGGCACTGGAGCTCGGGAATGGGGACTGCCGTCTGGGAACAGGCACTGGCTTCTGAGAATGGGCACTGGCGTCCGGGTATTGCGCTGGCCCCTGGGTATGGGCAGTCCGGGAAAGGGCACTTGCCCCGCTTGGGGATTTCAATGAAGTAAGGCGATTTAACCGTATAAAGTAAATTGGCCTACGCGGAAAGTAATTGGAGTGACTTGTGGCGGATTTGTTCCTTGAATGACCTCGAGTCCCTCGCATGGATATTGACATTATAGAGCGGCACTTGTGGGGGGGGTTGTTTTTAGAAACGTCTGTACGGGCGGCTGTTGACCTGCTTTATCCCTCTGGCTGTGCGGAGAGGAGCTTTCAAGGTTTCTCCTCCCGGGAGAGGTGACAGATCGCGGCTGAGCGGAGAAGCCTTTTGCTCCGGGGGATCGCACGGGCAGCGCTGGGGCTTTATTTCGCATTAACAGGGCTCACCGCACCACGATTCTCAGCCTTTGTCAGCCGTACAACTAACACAAAACCGATAGGAATTAATAAAAAGAAAAACCCTTCTTTTCCTAACAAGCCCTGGCAGAATGAATAGGAGCTGCTTACCCGTTGTAATGCTGAAAGGGTTAATGGATAGTGGGCTTTTAATATTCTTGTTTGTCTCCCGAGGTGCCTCATCTGCTTTTAATTAAATGTTATAGCCATTTGCAGCACTATTACTCCATCCCACCCCCACGGCAAAGACCCGGGCATCGGTAATTCCAGGGCCATCTCGGCACCAGGCATCCCGAATCATAGGGGCACCGGCAGTGCTTTATTCTTCTCAGGGAGACGGAAGGCGGTCCCTGGGGTACTTTACTAAGGGGCAGATCACCCCATTGGGACCCAAATCCCTGTGGCCCCCTTCTTTTCGATGTGCCTTCTCTTTAGGAGCGCAAAATGTTTGCCGGATATGAGTGTATCACAGGCTATATGCATAGAAACATCAAGGTTTTTGTATATTAACCCCTTCCTGACCAATGATGTACCAGGTACGTCATGAGAAAATGTCTCTAGAGGGCAAAAAAATGTCACCAGGGCGCTGCTGCTGCTATCTGCCCGGAAGTCGGGGCAAACTAGTAATAGTGAAGCAGAGCCCCCCCAGCCTTTGCAGGCAGCTTCATGGTCAAAGCCTTGAGTTTCTTTGTGGGGAACCAGCTCTGGTTGTGTGGCCCTGACCTTCCCCTGCTGCACAATCGCGTGGCATTTAAGGGGTTAATGCTTGTGTCTTCAGTTGTCACAAGATTGACAGTTTATTTTTTTCCCGTTTTTAACGGCTATATACAGTTCTTTTTTATTCTTATTTTTTCCAACTTTTTTAGATTATTTTTGATACCAAATGACGGTTTATAAATAGAATTAGGATTTCAAAAGAAATGCGGGGGGAAGAAAAATATATAATTTTGTAGGGGCAAACGAAACGAGTTAGTGGGGAATCACGCCATGTTGGATTTAAGACCCAGCAGCTTGGCTGATATTTTTTACACGGGATGCGTGTGATTGTTGCACGTAAGCGTGTATACATTGCCACAATCACAGTTTTTGCAGCTGCGACATCTTTACATATTTAATTCCCAGCTGACAGTTGCCGATATGCAATGTTACAAAAAATTACGCAGAACCGGGAGAGGTAGAGAAATCATGTAATTGAGCCTAAAATATAAATGTAGCCATCTAGGTAATTAAGGACGGGGGGGGGGGTTACTGACAGCGAGCATGTAGCAAGGACATAGAAACCCAAGAATTTGGATAAAAGTGCTGCCACCGCATCTTGTCAGAAACTGATTCGCTCCGCAAGCTCGACATTGTTGGCATGCATACAGAGAGGTAGCCGGCAGTGTCCTTAGTGCCGTCTCCCGCTCGCAGAGCAGAGGACAGCGGGTTACTGTCGATTGCCCGCCTGATTGTAATAATGATGATATCACCGCCGCGGCCTTCTGTCTCCAGGGTTTTCAATGAGAGCTTCAATAGCCAACGCTATCTATTTATTGCTGCATATAGAGCTGGCCCTGGCTCCCAGCATCAGTACTGCCCTTGAGTAATGTGGATAAAATGGCCCTAAAGCATACCTCACTACACCCATACATGCCAACTGTCACAACTGAAGCAATCGGCAGGAATATTCCTCCCTTTGGCTGCTATGATTATTTAACCCGTTAACCACTTTGTCTCAAAGGTGCACCAATGCAGTATGTATGGGGAGAGAACGCAGAGGTCATGAGCTGTTGGACCTGTTAAAGGAACAGTATACTGTCCCATACAGCACCACCAATGAAGAGTGTAGATTGAATTACTTAGTAAATACTTTAACGTGCGTTCTATACTTTATGCATAAAAAAGGACTTACTGTCCTAAAACGCACCCACCCATCGTTTTTGCCTCTATTAACACCCCCTGGAAATCTCGCATGAACCAGCGCTGGAGCACGCATATACACGGGCGGGCAGGAGCTGTCACCTATAAATTAACGCTATACGTTTGCACCTTTCTTGGCTTGCGGGAGATGCGTTTGGCTAAATGCCAAACCAGGCAAATGTCTATAGAGTTATTTTAAAGGCGACGGCTATGGTATGAAAGTGCGTATATATTATGGCAGGAGCTTCGCTTTAATTGTCCAAAGGCTTAGGTAGAATCGGACAGGATTACAAGATGCGCGAAAATAAGATATAATTGAAATGCATGCAGCTTCTTTGTGGATTTTCCATACTATGAAATATATTAACGTTACTGTTGCCCCATTTAAATTGCATAATTTGTTGGCACTTAATAAATAAAAGATGACAATATAATAATATAATAATATAATAATAATAATATGCTGTATGAGACGGAAAACATCAGGTTTTGTTTTAAAGCTGCCAAATTGACAATTAAAACCTGGGCACCTATATATGAGTTCTATATGCCCCCGGCCGGTCTGTGGCAAGCTCGGGCTGGACACGTGTAAATTAACGTGAACTAATTTAATTATGTCAATGGCGTATTTATTTGGCATCCTGGTCAGACTTCCCTGCATCACGTACGGCATATAGGTGTCCAGCATTAACTGGCCGATGGGACAACCCGCGTGAATTGCTTTCACCGAAAGGGGCCAGCAGCCTTAGCGAGGGGGCTCGAGCCCTTCACGAGGCTTTTCAATATGCCGTATCAAAGCCGTCTGATCAAAAGAAGAATGCAGCCCTGAAACCCCAGACGAAAGCAATCCACGAGCCCGCACCTCCCAAGAAGCGGAGATTGCTCGCACACACCACTGCACCCAGCTGCGGGGACGGCGCTTAAAAGCACCATAAATATTTGATTTCTTTTAATAAATCCAGGGCAGATCTCCTTACTGGATCCGTCTCGCTTTTGCATCTGGGAGATCAATGTTCTCATCTCCTGAAATCACGAGTCGAGCGGTAGTGGGGTAAAAAAATAAATAAATAAAAGTAAATTAAAAAAAAAGTATATTTCTTTCAAAATATTTTTTTTTTTGGTACAGGAGATTAAACTCCACTCGGGTGAACTTTGCATTTCTGATCTCAGGCTTTTTGCTTTCATTAATTTCTTGTTAACATCCGGAACCGTGTAACCAGAAGACCGACCATCATCCTGCCCAACGGACGTGAAGGAAAAAAAAAAAAAAAAGTGTGACCTTTCGTCACAACTAGCGTGACATTTTATTTAACCTTAAATCATTCAACACTTCAAGGCACGGGTTCCGCTTTCTACTCAGCGGCGTTAAGCAGAAAATCGCTCAGAACTCGGAATATGGTTTGGGGTAACCTTGATTATTCCGACTTCTGATTTCAAATGAATTATCGATATTGCAAACGCCGTATCCACTTGTCTGGGGGGGGGGAATAATACGGAATAGTAATGCGCTACATATTTCTGTCATTACATGGGACTCGCGGGTCTGAGATCCAGCATCTGCTGTAAGCGTGTGAAATAAATTACCTCCGGTCTGCGTGGCCAGGAGAATAAAACGGACACCTGCGACCTTAACTCTTTCAGAGGCTGGGTGATGCCGTGCGTGACACCCTCAACTTAAGGGGTTAATTTCTCGCCATGATGTCATAGGAGAGTCCTAAAACTATTTTACTGGCGGCGGGGCGGTAAGACGAGGCGATGTTTAGTGGGAATCGCGACCAAAGCAAATTCCGCAAGCTTTTGGTAACGTCCAGGCCAGAAATAGTTCTCTCCCCCCCCCCCACTTATTTCCTTCATCTTATTTCCTTCATTCCTTCACGTCTGGGAGTATTCTACGTACTTTGTCCCGTTCGTCTTTCCAGACAGAAGGTGCAAATCTTCAAAGGTAGCGCGAAATATGGAGGCATAAAAAAGGCGTGGTGGAAAGTTATTTGCTTGAAAGAGTAAAAACACATCGTATCGCTACATTCGTTCCATAATGATTCTATGGTGTGGTTTGGGTGTCGTGGTGTCCCATTTCCCTAATTAATTTCAGGTTCCCCTGTCTCCTGAAGGGTTAACCCAACCGGCAGTCATTTTCTCCCGGCAGTCATGATGGGGTTAATAGCTGCACAGGCGAGCCCAGGCCGTGGCAGCTGCAGGCCAGATACGCCTCTCAGCCCTTATCAGGTCAATCAATGGCGGGACACGGAGCACTGGCTGCGCCTGTAACGAGGGCAGGGAGCCGAGACGCGAGCCAAGTGACACATAACACGCCGGGGGCTGGCGCTTGGCGACGCGGTGGCACCGTAGCAAAGATACGGCTCAGGTGTGGCGGGGGCCCGAGAGCCAGGGCTGTGATCACGGTGCAAAGGGACAGCCGCGTGCGTTCACAACAAAGCTCGCGGGGCTGCGTTTTGTGTCTCTGAATCCAAAGCCCGTCTGAGATACGAAGGCTTGTAGGGCGAGGGAAGCTAGAAACAGCCAGGACGTCACAGTACATTTATTATGCCCTTATAGTTAATGGGGGATGGGGGCAATTTGGCCATGAACAAGATCGGGCTGACAAAGGGCAGGGAAACTGTATTCATTTGGCACCGACTTATTACCCTTACTAATGAGCCCTTGTTATTGCACAATGCAAATTTCTACCGATGCACCTGTGGGAAGCAGAATGACGGGAGACTGCAAATCTGTAACGCGGAATCGCCTATATACTCTCGTTAGTATTATACGGCGTAGACTAGCGCCATTTTACCTGGAACTTCCATTCGTTATTATTATTACATGGCCGGTAGAATGTAAGCTCACACGAGCAAGGGGCTCTCTCCTCCTCCAGTAGCAGTATGTCTTTGCGCGCGTTAATGTTATTGTCAGTTTGAATGTTATTGTTAATTGTCACTCTCTTGGCGCTTCCTAATCTGCTCGCTCTCTATAATTAATGTCATGCGATTAAATACGTGTAGTTCACGTCCTTACCCTTTTCCTGTAATACAGCGTGAATTCGCCGTGTTTTTAATACGCCATTAAGGTACTATCTGCTTTAGTTGCGCAGCACCAGCTGGTGTCGGTAAGGCCCTTTACGCCCGCGATTTGTGTAGCCGCTGCTCGCTAGTGAACGTTGCGTGTCTAAACACACACTTTAGTGAAATGCAAAAAAAAAATCGAACCGTAGTTTAAAAGCCAGCCCCAGACAGGGGAGAAACCTCGTCTTATTTGCTTTGTCAACATCTCTGAAGGCTTGCGGGGAAAAATCCTTTGTGTCCCGAGTTGGAATGTGGCAGCACATCGCAACAACGACAGAGAGAATGACAGGAGGAAAGTGTCTGGACTTCACACAAACCGGCACACACGTAAACCGCCTCCGCTGTACCGGCCGACAAAGCCCCTTACACCAGGGGATCAGCAAAGTTACTGGCTTCGAGATCCAGGACGTCGTTTTAATGTGCCCAGTGCCCAGTGTATATGAGTTTCATAGTGGAATGGGTTAATTGTTCATCTTAAGACGTACTGGTACAGGAGGAGAAGAGGGCCTTGCTCCTGTGAGCTTACAATCTATGAGAAGGTCTAGGTTCTTTGGTAGATTGTACGTGTCTCTGAACCGGTTGATTTAGAGTGAGCGTTTGAAGTTAGAATAAGTAGGGGAGAGCGGCAGAATTCCAGAGTATAGGTGCAGCTGGGGTAAAACCATTAATACCCGAGTGGAAAGAAGAGATAACGGTTGCAGAGAAAATCGAGTCATGGGCAGTTAGGGGAGTATTTGGAGATAAGAGCGGAGATCTAGGGACTGGCACAGCGGGGCAGCGGAAGAGAAAATAATCAGGCAGGGGTGTTCAGAATAGATGGGGGGCGAAGTACCAGGTTTGCTTGGCTTGTGCTAATTATAATCTGCTCCATGACCACACTATTGGTCCCGAATCGGTTCTACGCCATTAATCTACGCCGACTGGATTGGGACAGCCTTGTGATTGCTGCTGCTTCCCTGCCCTGATGGCGCGTATCATCTTCTAACTTTACATTCATCCATATGTCATCGTGCTCATCTGCGATTATTATCTATCATGCTGGAGGCAAAACTGATTGAGTAGACGCAAATCACCGCAAACTGCTCTTCTGGATTCATTATTTTGATCCCAGCCATTCAATTTGGCCGTGTAACAGCAAAAATAAAAGAATACCGTCAAAAAAGGGTTTCTTGGGGACTTTTGTATTTTACGTTAGCTTATACCTCTTTTGGGTACTGAATTACAAGCCGACGTTAACGAGCGAAGCTGTAACGCAGAGTCGTACATTGTATGATTGCGGAGAGAGACGTTGGTCACGTTGAGTGCATGGCGCTTGTTTTTTTTTATACTTTGATATCTTTTTGGAGGCACGGATGTTGTATATATTATCCGTTTGCTGATACGTTTCAGGAAAATGTATTATTTTCTGGCAACGCTGGTGTCATTTCCCTATAATGCATGGCAGGCCTCCATGGCAGCAATGGGGCCGTAAGACAGATGAACAATCGTAAGGAATATTCAGCATGCGAGCAGAGTAGATGCAGCGTAACAGGCTCTGATTGAACGGAAATAGTCTGCCATCTGTCCTGAAAGAGGCGTTTTCTTAGCTTGTTGTTGCAAAGCTGTTCCCAGCCGGGGGAATGCACATTGTTAAAAGCCTGGACCGCTTCCGAGATGCGTGCGGGAAAGAACTGCGCTCCCATCACGAGTGCCGCGGCTGCCGTGTGCGAAATGAGCGGGCAGCGGGACCCAGGGGAGGGCAAGATCCGGCCGGCCGGCGGGGCCTGCGACTAATTGGGAATCCGCGTGTGCACATTAGTGCGTTTACAGCTCCACGGCATATGCTGGCGCCATGCAAATAGACGCCAGCGCGAAGCGCGTTGTAAATAAAGAGACGCCGCTCGTGAATAGATGGTGCGGGGGGGGGACAGTTATCGTCTGTCTTCCTGCTGGCTGGGCTAGCAACATATTTTCATTATTGGCAACACAGGATCGGATGAGATCACACTTGGTAATGATACAAATTGGTGATCTGTATGGCGACCCTACAGAGATCTCTGGGGATTTTTAACCCCTCGCAGTTCAGAACAGCTAGTTGGGCACAAACCGCGCTCAATAAATTCTGCTTTCGTAAAAAGGTTACGCCTTAAATAGATATACCCCAGTTCCTGCGGGGGTTTGTAAAATTGTGGGTTTTGTTTCTTTTAAGGCTACCTATAACTGGCCAAAAAAACGAAAAACTTTCGCTCATTGACTAGTAATTATAGAAGAGCACAAGCTTCATGGGAAGGATTCCTACGCTGCTAGGGTTTAATGGGTTAAATGGCATTTTAGAGTAAAGCCGGATCCTTGCTGCTCGCTTTTGGTCTATAAATAGCTTGTTTTGGTCATGTCCCCCATGGTGTGATATCCTCTGCCTGTTGGTTTGTTAGATCTACCCTTTTCCCGGTAGCCCTGTGTCGTGATGCCTCCCATTGTACAGCGCTGCGGAATATGATGGCACAATATAAAATGATAAATAATAATAATAATAACAGCACAAAGCACAGGATGGGCGAGCGTGGAAAATAAGAGGCAGATCGCTACGGTTAGGACATCTTGGTGCGAGTGCAGTACAAGCTCTGAGCGTGGAGAATGTCAGCCTCCGATACAGCTATTCAACGCGATCGTTAACCCCTTCCATGTTACATGAGCCCCCGGGACGGGATCATCGGGTGGAGGGCAGAACACCATTCCCATCGTGCTCAGCTAGGTTATGACTGATGGGAGTGGGTGTTCACAGCAGCGAGGGCTAGTTTATATACTTGAGCTGAATATATATATCCCACAATTTTTTAAATTTAACGTCTCATGTCACAAAAACACAGGAAATCAAGACCAAATGTGGGTTCGAGACGAGTCATGCTACTTCTAAGCCCCCTCTCCATCTTTCATCTTAGCGATCTTACATTGGGGTCGTGGGTAGGGTAAGTGGGGGCAATTCATCTCCCGCAGCATCCGCTTCTGATCGATGTATGTATGCAGTTGGGTGCATATAGATGCTCCAGACCTTACGTCTTTCTATACCCCATCCCCTCTAGATTGTAAGCTTGCGAGCGCCGTCCTCTTTCACTTATATATTGGCTTGTCTTTGTCAGTCAGTTTATGTAAATTGTTGGTGCTATATTTACATAAAAGATAATAATAATAAAAATCATAATAATATATTATATTGTACCAACAATTTACGCAGCAATTATTACAGTACATACAGCCAAAGAAATGACAGACAAACCGTTACATACATATATATATATATATATATATACACACACACACATATATATATTTGAGTCTACAGCATCTGATAGCACAGCTACCTATCGCCCATATGCATCTTCCCAACGGGGGTTTTGCGTAAAAGGCAATTCTATTGCAAAAGTGGAAAAATTAGCAATGATTCTTATGATTTCTCCACCTTTACTACAATCACTCTTTATATATATGAGTCTCAACGGAGAATAATTTCTAAAAACGCCGCAAGCCCGCAAGTCCAAATTTTCTGCTTACGTGACAATAATTTGTATAAACTGGACCTGCCAACATTTATACATATATTTGTTTGGGATGCGGTATTAACACGTTGTTGCAAAATGTGCTCCATTGGCTCGTCGTTTTCTTTTGGTGTGCTTGCTTGTATTCCGCTAAACTGTCACAATGCTTTTTCCCCCCCAGTGTCTCTGCTTGTGAAGAAGTGTACGTCATGGAGCACCGAGTGGGTCTTATTCGGGGGCCATGAAACTTAACCACTGCTTTTCCATTTTTCCATGCATTACTTACATGATAAAGTGCATGTGAAATTAAAAATTATTTAATTATTATTAAAGATAATTGAATAAAATAAAATATAAAAAAAATATTTATTATTAAAGATATTTTCCGAAACTATTTTCAATCTGCCCCTTTCTTAGCACACGGATGCAAACGCTTTACTAAGGGCTACAGATGTGCATTTTATTGGACAATAATGTCCCGTTCTGAGCTTTATTGGACCGCTTTCCTTAACCCCTTCACGCCAAAGCCCATACATGCACGGGCTGACATTGCATTGCCATTCATGGGTTTAAGGAGAATCCGTTGTCCTTAAGGGGTTAATCCATTGCAGCGCTCCAGCAGCACGGTCGCCCCGGAGCCCGGCAAACTATGTATTGCAGATGTAATATAGATAGCGTATATTCCGCGCCGAGCCGCCTCGTTTCTTCCAGTGGGACAATGACAGTCATTACAAATGCATCACGAGCCAAATTTACATTCAAACTTTTTTTTTTTTTCCCCCGCCACCTTATTCCCTTTCTGGCTTCCACTGGGCTCCCCGCACTCCTTTTATCGACGGATTAATGCCTGTAAATTTCCCCCGTCCCCAGCCGTCTGCGCCATTTTAAAGAGAGAGCGTGTGAGAGAGAGGAAGGAGGGGTAGGGGGATTTCAGCTGCTGGAGACAGCTCGGAGAAAGAATTATATGCAGTGGGGGCAGGTCTGGCAGTAATGTGTATTTCAGGTAATTATGCAAGCAATTCAAGCCTGGAGCAAAGTCTCTAAAGAGTTGCATTAACTAGGGTTAACTCCTCCTGTGCTGGACCCTATTAGCACCGACCGCCACTTATTTTTCTCTAGAGGGAAGCAGCTGGGCAGGTGTGATTATATTAAAATAGCTCCGTGCCAAGAGGACAGCGGAGGCGAGTTTAAATAGAAGAGGCAAGGAAGATTCAGGCACATTTAAAAGGAGATGGAAATGGAATCGGAGGAGCTGTCCTGGGCAATGCGTAGATGGCACACAATGCCCTCAAAGCACCGGGGTAGATGGGTTATTGCGGAACCCCACCAAGATTGCAGAGTTTATTATTACTTCATAGGATGCAATTATTACCTCTATGACTATAAGCTTATGGCATCGTGTTAAGGACAAATCTGGTTGTGATTTGGGTATAATAACGTGGATGGGTAGGTCGTCGACCATTGGCGTCCACAGTGGGGGTAACGGCAATGCCACCCTATTCTGCCCAATGCTCTGCTCCTCGGACAGGGCTAGTAGTTGGAAGAAGTCCTGTGGTCACTTATGTTTTAAGCCAAGAGCTCAATGGTCTTAAGGTAGCAACTATTAACCCCCCCAGACTTTATTCACTCCAGCCCCGAAAAGGCTCTACATTTCCCGTGTCCCAGACCGACCAGCAATGCGTGAAAATCACTATTGCCAGGTTTGGACTGAGTAAGAAATTAAATGTTACGGGCGCAGTTGGACAAAAAAAAAAAAATCATCAACGCAGAGCCAGGGAACGCACTTCAAGCTGGCTGCAGACGGGCCGAATCGGTTATATTTCTCATATTTAAATATTTAAAGGCAGATAATGAAATATTATGTCTATATAAGTAGAAACATTTGGGTACATATTATTACAAACTATTGCCGTAAATTGGTCAGATATCTGAAAACTGCTGATTTTTTGTCGCAAATATTATAACACGTGATAACACGTTACAGCCTTCGGAAACGATGTAAGAAAGGTAACATTTGAGGAATTCGTTTTCGTTTGCCCACTTCCTGTGTCTTTGAACAGATTCCTGTTGGGGGGAGTCCTCCATGGGGTAAAGTTCAGAGAAAATGGGTCACCCTACCTGACAAAAAAATAAATATATATATATTTTTATTAGAATAAAGAACAGGCCGTCACAAATGTGTCACGGACTTTTGCACCTTAGTCCATTCTGGCAGAAGCCCGGTTGACCTGACCGCCTAAACGCAGCTTTTGGGCCTTTATTACTATATATGGGATTGGATTGCAAAGATATATATATATATATATATATGTGTGTGTGTGTGTGTAATTTCCATGGAAAGCTGATACGTACTAATTAAATCAGGTTTCGGTGAAAATCCTTTTCATTTGGATGGCTGTTATTCCACCCCAGGTGCACTACCTCAGAAACAGGACTATTAGCAGAGCCAGCCTGTAAAGATATCTCTATATGCAGAAGACATGCCTGATGACAGACTTGGCGGCTGTAATCTTGACCGACCCTAGTGTGCAAGCAGAGAGAGAGGTTTAAAATTGGATGGTCTGTTCCATTACTCCTCACCTAGATTGTCCCGAGTATTAAAATCTCCTATATCCACCAGCTCAACAGCCATAGGCGATTTGGTAAATATATTGTCAAATTTTATTCTGTAGCCACCGGACAAAAAGAAAACCCCCAAAATGGAATAATTTATTAAAATTTGAGAAAATAAATTCCCAATTTTAGACAATTTAAAGATTAAGGGCACGGAGACAATCATGTGACGCGCGTCAAATTCTTGCACCTCCGAAGCTGCAGGGGCTGACCGCATAATGTTACCGTAAAAATTAAGAAAAAAAAGATTTTACATTTATAACATTTAAAAGGTCAATTGGGCCGTGGTAGCAATTGATGTGTAGAAATTAAATTAGGAGCTGGAAACATACGCAATCCAATCTGTATAAGAATGTGTCAATAATCCCATTTTTTTTTATGAAAAAAAATGCGTTATTTCCCTCGGCGGCATCATTTTGAACAGTTTGCGCAAAAGAAAACAAAAAAAACGCAGCTTGGCACAAAAACAAGCTGCTGATCCTCGGCATTTAGCGGCATTCGGATTGTTGACATTATGTATTTTGAAAAAAAAAATGTATTTTGCGTGCGTTAAAACGGGGATTTTTTTTTAAGAAAGCCCAGTAATGCAAAATAAAACAGGGAAACGGGTCAGGGTATATATTTTTTTTTTTTTGGTGGAAGAAGACCGTGGAATACATGTGTTCTCAAGCGAGCGAGAAAGGAGGAGGATAAATGCGTGTGACTAATGTATGTAAGAGCTGTGAGGAGCAGACGGCGTTTGTGTATACTAATAAGGCTGACGTGCGCTTCAAATAAAGGGTGCGAACGAGAGAGCGGTTATTGTACTCCAGCGAGACAGAGAAGCGGCGCTTTCCCGGCACTTGTCTGCTCGCTAAGCGTCAGCCTTGAATTCAAGCTTCTTTTTTTTTTCTTTTTCCACCCCACTCCCTCCCCCACCCCGCCGTCCTCCCTCTCCCTTCTCATTTCAGCCGACAGGAAACTTGAAGTTAAAAGGAAAACCCACACACGCACAGAATTAAAGAGCAACAGAAAAAAAAAGAAAAGAGGCGCGCTTTAATGGGGAAGTTTTTCTACCCTTTTCTGCCGCGTCGCGCACGCAGATTGTTCAGCCGAGGGTAACGTTACCCCTGTGGTTTCTGGTCCCTCCAGCCCGGCTCGGAGAGGGCGGTGGAGGGACGCCGTCTATTTACGGCCGCGCGTTCGCTCGTTAGGGTTTTGCTTCGGAAATGTGAACTGCGCCTCTGTTTCTCAGCAGTCATCGTTATTTGTGTATGACTGCCCGCATGCCAAAAATAAGCGTACATCGATGGTAGCCCCCGGAACTTGCAATCTAAACATTCTGTAGGATAAACAATCAAGGCTTAAAGACTATTTCCCTTTCTACGTTAGATTGTGAGCTCTGTAGAACAGGGCCCCCCTTTTCTAAATGTATTCATCACTATTGTCCTCGCCTTTTATTATATTGGAAGCCGTAAAGCGTTCATCTGTTAGCGCTGAATAAATAAAAATGCACATAAATACTTACCTTTTTTTTTACATTGTATGAAATCTTTGGGAGATAATATATATATATATATATTATTATATAATAATAATATTCAAAAGTCAATTGAAACAAATAGTACCTATTGAATGGCTGTTACTTTTAATGGCGAATAGACACAGACAGACCCTACACCTGTTCATCGACACGAAGCTCAGTCGCAGTATTCTACGTATTCTACGAAGGAGACGCAGCCTAAAAAACTAGTCCTGCCTTTAATACGCCGCTGGAGGCTTTCTTAAACCTCATTAATGAATAGCGAAGGAGCCGTTATAACGCAAGAGGCGCAAGTTATTGCATTCTAGATATGCCTAAGGCTCTGGCTCCCATCAGATGACATTTCCTCGGCTTGGGTCTGGGTCCCCTCATTGGCGATATCAGAAGGGGGCAAAAGGTTGCGGCCAGCGGGGCTATTTCCTTTTGTATGTGTTAAGAAACAGAGAACAGCGCAGACCCCACCTGAGAGCCAGCAGTCTCCCGGTGTCACCTCGTAACCCTTCGCTTCCCCGGCCTCACCTTGTAACTCTACCCCCGCCTGCCTTAACCTGAAACCCGGAACCGATGCGATCCTGTAACACAATGCTAGGCTTATTCTCCCTTGGAGAAGTACGCTGCTAGAACTCTGCAACCCGGTGCCATAATCCTGTTATTCTGTAACTGAACCCTCTGCAAATACTTCTCCAGAGCCGGTTAATCATTCTCTAGAACCGGGCACTCTACTGTTACTTTTCTAGAACCGGGCACTCTGCTGATACTTGTCTAGAACTGGGCACTCTGTTAATAAGTCTACAGTTCTAGTACTTCTCTGGAGCAGTAAGCTTTACTAATAATAATGGTTACCTTGCTTTCAAGCAACATTATTCCCCGACTGGGTGATCAATTAATATTACACCGTAGCTAGACACTCTACTAATTCTCTCGGGTGTTCGTTCACTCGATATTATTCGCGCCCGGGCTTTCACTTTTACTGCTTCGTCATACGCAGACAGACCTTGGGAACTTTCTAAAAGACCCAGACTGTCTACAGAAATGAACCTATTAATAGTGGAGTACCTTTTAACATTCAAGTAGGGATTCTTAGCTGTGATATAAGTAAGAAAAGCCCACGTGAAAGTCGCAGGATATAAGGGGTCCAGACCCTGACATTTCTGAATGTATAGTCGCATCACACCCTACTATAGCTTGTGATTGCCCAACGTAAAGGTTTTTCCCCAATGTACTTATATGCCATCGGCCAAAGAAACAGACATCTCTGACCATTAGCCATTTTTTTCTTCCAGGACACATCATTTTCGCTTTTCACGTGCTGGTCGTTCTAAAAATGGTACGTTTCCTGGAAAACATGGCCGATGTGGTTCACTCCACTACGTAGAACCTCTGGGCAGCCGCTCACCCCTCTCATCGTGCTGCTCTAGGCTTAAATATTTGTGCTTTCCATTTGGACTCAGACCCTATCTGCTGCGTTAGTTCTGTAGCACTCTCTCCATAACACTCTCTCTGTAGCACTCTCTCTGCGTTGCACTCTCTCCGATGCACACTCTCTCCGTTGCACTCTCTCCGTAGCATTTTCTCCCTCTCTCCCTAGCATTCTCTCCGTAGCACTCCCTCCGTAGCACTCTCGCCGTACCATTCTCTCGGTGGAACTCTTTCCGTAGCACTCCCTCCATAGCACTCTAACTGTGACACAGTGCTTTATAGTATCATTTTATAACCAGGCTCTCCACTAGCACTGCCCTACTCTAATTCTGTAACCGGCCGCTCTTCTAGTCCCGTTCCGTTCCCAGAAATGCCACTGGTTTTCCTGAGTGCTAGACGGCAATGCTAGCCACGTTCTGCTGGATACGCTGCTTATTTTAAACAGTAAGAGAGCGCTCTGCTGCCTTGCCGCGTATCTATTAGCATTTGGCTCGCATGAACACTCCACAGCAGCGCAGAGCCCCGCTCCCCCTCTAGACTGAACCGAAAGCCCGTCTCATTATCTGGCCTTATTCCGAGTAACACATGCTGGCACAGACCAGTTAAATTTCAGCAGTATCAGCGAAGTCACCTTCCGAAGTCACGAGCAAACCATAGACCCAGTAAATGTCAATGCATCCGTCCTTGTGATGCAAAATGGCTGTGATGACAGCGGACTCCTTAATATTTCATAAAGGAGAACCTGACTGTACGTTTCCGTGGGTAGGGGGTCAAATGGTTTCGCTCGGGTTCCTTTGCTCATTCCCGTCATATAATTTAACCCCCTTCCCACAGAACGCAGCTCTGCTCTAAAACTTCATTAATAAAACATAAAACCCACGTCCCCCGCAGCCAGATTACACAGCGTGAGGCTTAAAATGCCTCAATACGGCGAACCACAACAAGGAATCGTGGCACAGGGGCTGACACTAGCTTGCCCTGGAAGCACACACTCTTTTTAAAGGGACAGTTGATCCTATCCTAATTAAATTTAATCATCAGCCTTAATTGTTTTCCATTTTTTTTAGATTACATTACTAGTCCTGTATTTCTTTCTCTCCAATATGTAAAGATATTCAATGCTATAGATATTCCTCAAGATTGTAAACCAGGCTCTCTCCACCTAATGTATCAGATTGTCTTAGTCTGTCAATTCTCGTCTTGTCATATATGTATTGTATTAAGCGCTGTGTACATTGTTGGCGCCATATAAATAAAAGATAATAATAATAATAATTATTCCTGATAATGCCTAGATATTCTAGCACGAGCTTCATCTTGGCTTGTGTTAGTCACGCAACCAACTCATTGACCTCTGTGAAGAAAAAAACATCTTAAGCAGAGCCACAAAGTAAGATATATCTCTCGGTTCCTGCCTCCACCTTCCTGCTTGCAGGCCAAGCAAGTTCAAACGATAAATATAAAAAAAATATATATATAAACTTTATTTTTATTTTTACATTTTTTTTCTACTCCGAAAAAAATGACAAGCAAAAAAAAAAAAAAGGAAAAAATAAGCTTTACCCCCCCCCCACGCTATTGTTTAAGGTACAATGGATCGTTAACGGTATTTGACCTTTGTGAGTACTTAGTAAAGTAGCTATAATTTAGCACATGAGCTGGAAAAGTAACGCATTTCTGTTTTTAAATAAATAAATTCATTAGCGTCGAGAAAAATAAGGCAAAGTTTCACCAATTTTTTTTTAAAAAAAAAGATCTAAAAACCGGCGGCTGGTTTATTTACTCAACTTGATGTCTTAAAAGTCACGGGGTTGTTTAGATTGCTTTATGGTTCAGACCATAAAGGGCCAGAATGTGAGCATCCCAAAGACAGCCGCTTACTAAAGAGTTGTTTTGTTCGCCGCTGTGGCAACCTCCCCTCAGGAATATTCCAAACAAAATTGCTCATGGCCTTTGAACTTCACTTGAACCGTAGCTTGCTTGCAATGTCATGCCTGGTCATTGACCCAAGGTCCCCTTAGAAGGGCCTAGGCTGTTCTTCCTCCTCGAAGCAGGCTAGAAGGAAGGGGGCGGTGGAATTATTTCATTTAAAAAAAAAAAAAAAACAACGAAATATGTATTTACTAAATTGCAGAATGTTGTTAAAATACAATTTGTTAGTATCTTGCGAATTGTCCTAACCCGCTTGGGTCTTCTCAACCTTGGTCACCTCTGTGACACTCGAAGGACAGGTAACCTGAACCTTCAGACCTTGTGGAGGAGAGATTTCTATTCCTAGACGGTTGTTTTAAAAATGGTTTTACCATAAATCACGGCCCAGCGTCTGCATTCTGTAAACGGCACCGACTTATAAAGGATTCATCCGGCAACAATTTGAACGAAGTCTCCAAGTTTCCCGATAATATATATTAAAGGCTGCAGGGCCAGCATGGGGGAGGGGGAGCGGAGAACAGCCGCCATCAATTACCGAAATATTAGGTATGTTGCATTAACGTTATCTCTGCAATTAAATTCCAGCAATTTCAGAGCATTTAGTATTTAGACACGTAGATTTTTATTTTAACAATTTTGTTTCACAAGATTTTTGTAAAATTGCTATGTTTTGATCACGTGATTTTGCTACAAAATGTCGTCGCAATGTGATAAATCATATAGCGAAAAGTATTTTCACATCAAACAAACAAACTCGTTGAGGCTTTTCAACATATGAAACAAGAACACGGCACAGAGAAAAAATGTGGAAAATCCCACATAAATTTGGGCCAATTTTGGGGGGGAATATGGACTACTAATTCGGGGCACAATCTTGCTGTTTAAATGGTGCATTCAGTGTATAATCATTTGTTGGGACAGCAAAAACGCCCAGATTATTATTTATGGATTTATATAGCGCCATCATATTCTGTAGCGCTGTACAATACAGGACATTACAAGTAGTATATAACATAACAATTTGACTGACAGAAACAACAGGTGAGGGTGCTTACAATCGGGTAATTTAAGGGGTTAATATTTGCACATTTGATTTTCGGCATCACTCCTATCACACACTTGCATCGCCTTCCGCATTTTACTCGTTTGTGTTTGCGTGAAAGCGCACATTTTCTACCTGGGCTTTTTGGCATCTTTAAAAATTTCCCCCCGCCGGCCCCTAATTAAGAGATTCTGCAGACTGACGCAATTTCACACGAGAAAAAGTCATTTACACAATGTGACCCCTACACCCGGCAATGCACAGAAAGGGTTAAAATGGAGGCTTCCTGCAGGATCCAGGGGTGTGATGAGCCGGCTCCTGATTGGTCACCGCTGGCTGCGCATGATGAGTGAACACTTGGCATTTTGTTGGCAGCTGGCAATGCTGCCTGAGAGCGGCTTCTTTAACCCTTCCCTTCACAGTGTCAGGGTGGCTGTCATCATTTACCTCAGAGAGATTAAAAAACGTTATGTTCGAAATGTTATGTTTTATTAAAAGCCTATGGAGATGAAGCTGGGTTAACTATTTCACTGCCAGATGGGTCGGGGATAGACGCACCTTTGGACCATGTGTGGAAGATGTTCGGTGTGGCGTTCTAAGGGTTAAACATGCTGTACACCCGCTTTCTCAGACAGGGCTGTAGGGGTAACTAATGGCTGCGCAGGAGATGAGCCCGACCGAGGGGGTTACACAAGACAGGCATTCATCGCCGATCGTTTGATCTCGCCTGATCGCGCCTGACAGAAGCTGTGTTTCCCTCGTTTAGCAAGAAGCAGCCTCAAGAGCGTCTGATTGATTAGGTGTCCCTCCCCCCAAAGCCCTTTTATCCCCCCCCCTACTTCCCCTCCTCAGATCACCAGGACGGAGATGCCCCCGGGGAGAAGCAGGGAGAGGAAAGCGCATCTCATTATACGGCAAATGGCCGGCCGGCGGCAGCCACATATTAAACCCGCTCCGCTGTCTTCCAGCGAGTGCAGCCGCATTAACCCTTTCCTGGGCCGAGCTCATCGGCGCACACCGAGAGGAAGCGCGCACTGCGTTGGTTTTCTGCTACAGGAGAGAAGCGCACGCTCTCGGCAACACAGCGAGGGGTATTATTAGCTACTGATTTCTATAGCGCCGGCATATTCCGCAGCGCTGTACAATGAGTACACGGCACATAAATAAGTAGTGCGTCGCATATCAATAGGAGGGGAGAACCAAACGAGCTTACAATCTAAAAATGAGGTGAGGGGTATGATAAAAGTGCCGATATACTAGCGGTACATGTTCCATTGGGGCAAACGCCAGAGGGTGGAATACGCGTTGATTCAAACTCTCATGATGCTCGGTCAGCCGGTGCAAAGGCCGAGGGCGGCTGCAGAAGCCTAACTCCAGGAATACATAGAGCTGACGTACTTGGAAGTGGAATGCGCGGTAAAGTCACGCTCCCGGCTATCCCCGCGAAACGCAGAAATAAATGCGGCTTCCCTGTCAGACTCGCTAATTGGGAACAAACCTGCCTTTGAAACAGGTGAATGCAAACGGTGAATAGACGTTATGCTTGCATACATGTCAAGGCCCAGTTTGCTGTGGGGTGACTTCATGTTTGATCTGTTACATAAGAGGAGTTCTATGAAGGTGAAGCGGGTCATGCTGAATATGAAGCAATCAGCGTTTCTATCTTGGCACCGGGGCTATTGCCATGGTAACATAACACTAGACTGAATGTTATGCCCTGCCCAGGGCTGTTTCAGGAAGTCTCGTGTTCGGCATGAAGATGGAAATAACATGTTGTACGTGTATATATATATATACCGGTGTGTGTATGTGTATATATATATATATATATACATATACATATACACTATTAACCCACAGCTTTGGATTTCAGTAAATTAAAACGGAGGCAGTAAAGCGCTAACGTGCTTGTATAACACATGCGATGGCGCCTTCCGCGTACCGCTTCGCTTTAAGCATATGATTAGGGCGACGCTCAGTAACGTATTGATTTCAGTATCGCTGGTAGCCATTCTGACGCTCGCGGAGTTAATATTGAATTCATGTTTAAATTATGCAGCGCGAGGCTGCGCTGGACTTCTATTTCTCATTCTGATCACAGTGCCGGCGTGTACCATGAATCGTTTTTACGGTATTAGACGCTATCATCTCCGCTGGGAGTCTGTTCTAGGATTTAACCACACTTTCAGTAAAATGCCACTTAATTGCAGTCCAGGGGGACGATCATCTGGCTTCAGAGAATGACCTTCTGCTCTCGGGTGTCTTTCTTTAAAACGTAACACTGGTTCTTGGATTGCTTGCGGTATTATATATATATATATATCTATCACAGGGGGATTGCTATATTATATATATAATATTAATAAGTGATTATGTTTTGATTTGATACACCTGTACAGACACCCCTCTTGCTGGTTACGTTATGATGGGTTTCAATTAACTCGCGACTGATTCTGGACACCATTTCCATGCAGCACGTGTGTGTTTTGTTCTGGATGTGGACAAGATGTCCAGCGTTGCTGAACGGACTCGCGTTCTCCCCATCCGGTGCTTTACTTCTGGCAAGTGGGGAGAAACAAAGAAGCGCCGATGCGTTCTATCGAGGTGCGCGCTTCATGCTAACCCTGCATGGGCTAATCTGCTAATTGATGCCTCTTTTCTCAAATAAATCCAGCAGCCAAGTTCGTTTCACCGATTACAGTCAGATTCTTATCTGCACCTTGGAGACGGGCAATTGTCTCGGGTACAAGGTCATCTGCTTCGTGTGGGATCCATTACAGACCGTAGACTGCTTGTGAATCTGTAGCCTGGGTGGCCACAAAAGACCCAAACGTCTGCCCATGGCATATCTAGGTCAAGACCCCATTAAGGAAAATGTGTATTGGCTCTATCGGTCAAAGAAAGGATCGAGCTGAAGGTGATCGCGCCTTTTATTTGGCCACAAACCCCCCCAAAAATGTCAGGTTTTGGGACCTCAGATGTCTCATTTTCAGAGCAGGAGTTTCAAATCGTATTCATGAGAGTCCTTGCACCTTGACATTTGTTTTCTTCAGCTTTCCCTGGAGGAAATCTGTTGATAGAAGTCATAAAAACCCCAGACTGACAGCCTGTCCTTGATAATACAGTCAGATGATCTGCGCACTCCACACATGACCGTGTATTAAAAGGGACACGCAAATGACTCTTATCTTGCCGCAGATGTCTCCTGTTCGGGGTAACGATGATTATATTGCCCATGCGCTGAACGCTGCTTGTAGCCATCTGGGGGGAGTTAAGCTCGGTTCTAACCCCTGCATTTTAAGGACTACCAAGAAGCCTGTCTTCTAAAAGCAGAGCTTCCTTACACATTATTTGTGGCGGTAAAAATCAATGTCCTGGGCTGCATGTGCTGTCAGCTTGGAATAAAAGTAAATTATGTTTCATCGGTTTATCTTCTATCTCAATAACTACCCATTTTAAACTGCAACGCACTTAACATGAAAACGGAACATGGAGCTGATCGTTACCGATGTGATAAGCAAGTACTGCCCCCCCCCCCCAAGACGGAGTCTCCGGGGGCAAAACTGATAGGATAGGTCTCTATACTGGTCCAAGAACAGGTGGTCTTCCTGGTCTTAATGCCAATTCTCTGTGTTTTCCCCACGGATGGGCTTTGGGACTGGAAATCTAAAACCAGTGTTCCGTGAGCCCTTTCACTATAACTGAAGCCATCTGGCCGTCCTCCTAATTTCTACTCCGCTTTGAGCCTGTCCCCAGCGAAGGGAGGCATCAGAGCACATTGTACCTTTTGGGCATTCATGGGGTTAATTCCATGATGTTGGCTCTGAGTGCCATTGTCGGCTTGGAGTACTCTGCCAGTAATGGTGCTTTACAGGAGTGGTACGTATCACTTTTCTGAGTGCCGTATTACATAAAAAAAGATTCCGTGTCCCTGGACAAGCTAAAGAGTTCTTCATCAGGGTTCGGATTATCAGGTCGTGGTTACGCCCTTACAAAGGGAACTCCCACTGTATATATTAATGTGTATATATAATATATATATGTAGATTATATCATAACATAACATTGTGTGCCAAGTAGGTTTTTGAGCAGGAAAACCTGCATGTAGTTTTGGATGGTGGTTCCTTAGTTCCTGTTTGTCAGACATTCCATACATAATTGTTGCAATTACATGTGGCTTGTGTACGGACATTTAAACCTATTTGTGGTATCAATGTTTACATGATGACGTTGCACGCTGTCACGAGTCACAGTCGGGGCCGTTTAGATCTCCGATGTAAATTGTTCTGAAAACATCCTATGGTAACGGGGGTAAATGCTGATTTGTAAGGTTGGCTACTAACACCATCCTGTGATGGCAGAAGCAGTAGTCCAAAGTATTCGAGAGGGCTACAGGGGATTCAGATTTCTCCGTCCCCGAGTCTCGAGATCGTTGCCGGATTAAAATCGTGGGACGTAAACATCTCGTCGCCGGTTTCATTACACAGAAAATTATCCCCACAGGCCAGGACAGTGTATAGTTTATGGCGCGTCTTGCCGGGTCCCTTCCTATAGATGTGCATTAGGAAAATACTCTGCATGGGGTGTTTAAGCCCAGACACTACAATTAAGTATGGCTTGTTACTCTTAGCCAGCATATGAAGAAGGGGGATTCATAAACGTGTAAATAAACCGAATGTACGCAGGTAAAACATCACATCTTGCAGCTTCGGACTGATGAAGCCTTTTCGTATGGTTTTGTGAGCATCGCTGAGCGGTTTGTCCGCGACTGAAACAACCAAAACACAACGTTGCAAAATAACAGCAGACGTTCACAGGAACGTTACCAGAAACCGCCGGTCTTGTTGACGGACAGAAAATTCTTTGAAGTTAAAGGGGTGGCAGCAGGAAATTACTGTGGAGTCAGATATAGTCAACAGTCACGGCTCTGAATGAAGATAGTAATTGCTGGAATAGCTGGTATTCTTTTGCCGTTTACTAATTCAGGCATTTGCATTCTGATGGCTGCGGTGGAACAGGGGGCCGTCAGCTTGTGTCGATACGCGGTGGGTCCGAGGTTCACTCCTCTTCCCTACTGCCCCCTTACCCTGTATGACAGACGACCATAATGTATGTCCAGCAATAGACGGCTACGAGGTTAGATACATTCCGCCCTTACATATAGACGCTGCGTTCTGCGCATGTGTTTTCCACAGAGCTCCCCCCAAGAAGTGCTGCCAGTGAATTCAGGGAATTGGCCAGAGCCAAGCGGGGGATCATCTCCGCTGATCCTGGGGGAAGCTGTTAATATGTCTAGCGTTGACATTTAAAGAACAAGGTCCCAGATCTGCCCCTGACATTGTTTACCTGCTAAAGTCCACTTTATGAGCTTTGTGTTTGCTCTGAATCAGTTGCACGGGTACCCGGGAAGAACACTGCTATTTATTTACGGAGGCTGAGACGCGGTGAGACGGTTAAATGGTGGCCTTCCAACAATATCTACCCGACAATGGATTTCCCTTTACGGGAACCAAACAAGTTAATAAGAACTGAAAGGCTAGAATCGGTGGGGATTTTATGATCCAGAGCCAAATCACACAGCGAGTATTTAAAGCACAACATTGATTTCAAAGCAGTGTAAAATTCTAGGTTGTTTTCTTATTTTCTGATATTCATGGGGTGCTTTTTGTTGGGGGGGGTCTTATATCTATGAAAAGTCACATAAATCTTCTTTTCAGAACACACACACAGGGTTGTAATGTAAGGAGGGGAAGTGGAGTTATCCCAACCCAAGTTTCAACTTTCCACTGTCAGGATTCATTATGGGTGAGTGCATGAGATATGTAAAGCCTTCCGGAGCGCTAAACACGGTGACATAATACAGATCACTTAGGGAGCAAAACAAAAATACACTTCTGCCAATATAGACACGTCTGAGTCGTACATTTAAGGTATAACCCGGGCAGACTGGATGAGCTGAATGCTTACGTAAAGTCAATATGTCGATTCCTTAGCCGTAGCTATATGGGCTCCCTCATCTGCGCATGTCTGCTATTATAGACACAGCTTTGGGCTGGAAATACATGAGCCTAAGTGCTCTATCTACATATAAGAACAGCGTGATTGATGGGTACAGGGTTCTTTAGGTAAAGCTAGGGGTTAGCACTAAGAACAGCTAGACGTTGGCAGTAAGCTGCGGTGAGGCTGGAACTTTTATATGGGCTATAATGCTTATTTAAAGGGGCACATGCGTTTAAACTTTGCCTCGTTCCCACAATCCCCTGAGCTAGACTTCATCGGTGCCCAGCCTTCTACACGTAATGACATGCAGAAGTAGAATATGTAAGGTAAAGTATCTGTTTTTCTACCTGTGGTAAAGGCAGCTGGAGATAATTACTTTGGGGAAAATACGGAAGTGGTTCTTGTAGAAAACCCCATCAGATGGGATTATAAAGTTTACTGTGAAGGCCGCGTTTAAAATAATCTTGACAAACAGTGCTGGCTCAACCAGTCCTGATGTCAAATAGCATTAATTGCGTAGCCAATTACTAGATCTCGGCTTTTGGGGCTGTATATGTGTGAAATAGTATAGTATGTGACTGAGGAAGCAGTGAAAAGCAGGAAGAAATATCTTAAAGGGGAAGTGTCGGGTTTATCACGTTACACAGCAGAGCGTTCATAGAAATCCCCTTGTAAATCCTTTGCCTTTTTTCCTGTGATGATGCTAGGAAAGTGTAAGTAATAATCATTATTACTTTACACTTATTTTATTCTACATCAGGGATGTAAAACTCAAAAGGTCAAAAACCTAATGTGAAGTTTTGAGGGTTTTTTTTTACGTAACCCGTTATCAAACAGTTTACGTGAGAGAAATGTGCTGTCCGTAAAACCAGGTGTTCTTGTGGTTGCTGATGACTGCATTTCGACAACTCCGACTCAACACACAACCACCGGTACTGAAATCGCTAGGATAGTCCTTTAATGGACCGCCGGCAAATATACATACACAGTAAGCTAACCGATACAGCACGATATGTCATAAGGGGTAGAGTCTGGGGGTTCTAAACACTGTGTGACATGACATTCGGCCCCCAACCGCATGGGCAGAGCACTCTATAACAGATCTAGCCACAGGCTGTTTCTCAACCAATAATTCATATGTACAATCTTCACATATGACTGCCATGTCCATGTGCTGGATCGTGCATACTAAAGGTTGGGAACTAGGGAGATTTAGTAGCAGAAGAAGTGTTCTGCTGGGTCTTGTTTCACACAATTATTTATACCTCAGATATACGGTCTCAGATATGAATCTAAAACAATAATAGACAGCCAGCGTTATCTTCTGATAATGTTACCCGCTTTAATTTCTACATTGAGTGGGAAATGGAAGCCCGCTGTTTCCACAGGGATTGAATTCTCGCTAGTCTTCTGCTCAATAACTCGGCATACATGGCCAGAGAATGGATTTCAAATGGGAGTGTGGCCTTTGTGGTTAAAATTCTATGAAAAGGGAATTCATTAGCCTAAAATCACCTGCTTTTCAAAGCAAACATTGGAAAGTTATTCAGTAAAGGTTCAGGGAGGCTTTTTGGACACCGTCTCGTTGAGGTCAATGAGCACACAAAATGTCTAAAGTCCTTTTCGCAAGGACCAAAAAAAGCCCACCCGTTCAATATCTCACACTGCTGAAAAAAATATCTGCAAAGAATGAGATGCCTTATTGTATTTCAATAGAAATAATTGTATTCAGAGATAACAGCGAAAAATACTGCTTGCCTTAGGGAATCACCGGTGCCTATGTGGCATTTAAAGATCCAGCTTGCCGGACACTAGAATGACGGCAGATCAAGAAGGCACTTCTGATTCAAATCACTTGATAGCCTCCGGCTCGGTACGCCTGTGAATGTGCTTAGTTTAACGCTTCGCAGATTAATCATTGGGGTAGGTGATAATATAGCCAACTCACCAGTGTGCAAGCAGAAAACCCCAAACTAAGTAATTTCTGCAGGAATCACTTGAAAATTGCTGAACAAACTGCACTTAAAGGAGCCTGTCTGCATGTTGTTAGCACAGCAAGAGCCGTGCATAGTGAAACAGAACAAATACAGCCAACATGCGATAATAGGATTACAATCAGGATTGTGGCGCGGGAAGATGAAAGGACCTGCCTAAGGGCAACTTCAGTCTGGCACTGCCAGTGTTTTATAAGTAATGTACTGTGTCAACTGGTTCGAAGGCAAGCAAAACCAACACAAAGGATTGGTGAGAAAACACATTATATCACGCATAAAGCAATTAATTTGGAAATAAAACACATCAAAGGCAGAAACGCGTAGCTCATAAACGCCGCTCCCCTGCCCAGAGAATGTGGAAAGTGACCCGCGGACCTCGGGAGGCAGAGCGTCGGCCCAGGACTCCGGGTAAAATATAGAGCGTTCCCAGTGTTCATGGAGCATATAATGAGAACCTTAGTATTAAGGCCAACAGTTTGCGTTCGATATGCTAACCGCTAACCATTAATGATGGGTGGATGGGCGAGGGTTTTATTTTAGTCAGCGTGAGGAAGGGAGCCTATAACCAGTGCTGGCGTGGTCACCTCGAATATGTACATCTGTAACTATAAACGCACCCTGCTGTAGCTCGTCACACCGCTTATGCACAGCTCGGTAGCTGCAGTCGCAGAATTATTCTAATAGCAGCCTTCACGGAAGGCTTTTATTCAAGCAAGGAAAGTAGGAAACACCAGTCTGAGATTCAGGTGTTATTTAGTACGTGTGGAATATGAAGGAGTCGGTCCCGGACCACAACAATCTCAGAAAAGGAGGGAAAGTGGAGGGTATTTTCTTTCACAACTCGTTCATTTCACCCACATTCCATTCTTTCCTTTCAGCCCTTGCTGATTCTTTTTATTCAAACTGCCAGATATCTTCGTGGGCTAATTAAATCGCCCTGCAGGAGCATAGCTGCTGTGGGCAAAGTTTCAAGTTGGGGGCAACCGCTGCCTCTTGTCCCTACCTGAGGACACTTATGAGGTCCACATGCATGAGTGAATGGCAGACTTGTAATAACGAGCAGTGAGTTTGTGCCAAGGTTGAAATGCCCTGAGCGGTTTTGATGGAACAGATGCAAAGAACCTGGAAGAGGTACAAACGAGCCGTGCCTCGGAGCAGGACTACAAGTGACAAATACCTACTGGTGAAAAAAAATCTGTTTTGCCTTCATTTATATTTCTCCTCTCCGATGTGCTTCCAGGAATCTCGCACGTATACACAACACACACGTCTAGTTCTAGTTACGTCTCTTTCTCTCACGTCATATTTCTGTCTCCTGTCCCAACCTCGCCGAAGCACGTTCCTCGGACCCTTTTTTTTTTGGTGACATGGAAGGTGAGCGCGTAATGAAATGAAAGTCACATATCTCGTTCTCTCTGTGACTCACACGGATCTCGCAGTGTATCAAGAACAGGCTGATTTATTTCAGAGAACTAATCGACAGTCATTCTGCGAATACAGTCAGGAGATCGGAGGATGGCAATCAGATGACTTCACAAATTAAAGGGAACCGATCATACAAAAGCTGTGTACATTTTATTTGGTTTTATATAAAGGCTTAGGTGCTATCAAGCCGTTATCCAATAGATATTGCTGTCCATTTGCATTGTTCTGAAAAGGGGCAAGAGAAACAAGGCTTTGTGAAGAAAAAACTTGCCAGTCACTTGTATCTTTAGACCGCAGTGAGCCCTTACTGAGGACTTCAACGAGTGGCTCAGCTGGAAGGGGTGTTGCGTTGCTTAAACCCTTAATAACCCTTCAAGGAGATTTGTCAAGATGCGAGATCTCTGAAAAGTTTGCCCTCCAAGAAGGCCCAGTGGCCTTTTCTACTCCACATACTTATTAAGGAGAGATGGCATTTTCCATCTTGCCACAACTAGCACCTTCATGAATCCGTCTGGTTTTTATTGTTGCGCTTTCATGTCAAATTTTTCCGTTTTGTCTATTTGTCCGAATAACGAACAAACGAATGCAACATTGGACAAAAGAAACGAAAAACGAATGTGCGCAATACGAAAATCTTTGTTCATTAGTTCGTCGCTGCGGCTGACATTGTGACTACACTAAGAGGAGGAGAATCTTACTTTTTGAATTCAACTTCTTCTACGCGGGTATTTCTTGTTTCCATGGCAACCTGGGCGGACTAATGGGTTTTCCAAAAATGTTGGACGAATTTTGTCCGAACAGAGGACGAAGAATGATTTTTTTTCCCGGAAACGAACACGAACTGTCCGCCGGCTTTTTTTTCTGGTTTGGACTACCTTGAAACCTATTTATCATATAGCTGTTAAAGAGTATGCATCTGAACACAACCTTTGCAGCAACAGGGACAATGTTCTTATGATGATCGAGGACAACTTCATAAAAACAAAGGCCACGTGGTCACTAGATTTTGGGGCACCACTAAGCAGGATGTAGGCTCCCCTGCCTCATCATAGAAAAAAATTTAATGAAGAACCCGGTTCTAGTTTATTATGACCTCGTCAGTGGTGTGCATCGCATTTTTAATGCAGTTTATATGAACCGCTACAGCCTCCATAGTGTAAGTCGGCTGGTTGGGGAGATCAAAGGTCTACCATTTAACTGGTTCATTGTTCGACAGGACACTGGGGTCTTGACTGCCTGAGAGGGCAACCTGTGCCCCCCCCCCGGTTTTGGAACAGAGGGACTGCTGCCCCCTTTAGACCTGCTGCCTTAGTTGGCCCAGACCCGGACACGGCATTGCATCTTGTTCTAACATCATGGATGTTCCGTGCACAGTAAGGTCTAATGCCAGCAAAGAACATTATTTTGTAAGCCTTACATTTACGTGCTGCTAAACACCAAAGAAGTGATAATGCTCACGGTACGCTATTCTATTCACTTGTGTGTTTCCAAAATGGATAGATTAACCCATCTGCGCCAGGAATATCCATGGGCTCGCTATTGTTGGTGTTTCTGGGGGAAAGGGCTAGATTCGTTAGGGGCAACTTACGACTATACTGTATCTGGGTTTCCAAATCAGCGCGTGTATGGAGAATAAAGGCACCAATTCTGTAAAAATAACATTTTTTTGACAAATATTAACCAAATATTAAGAATGGTGTAGTACGTGTTTTTCCAGCATCAATCTGGCTCTAAATGACTTACCATTTATTACATATTGGTAAAATGATATACCCCACGTCATTTTTTACCCCCCATAGAACTACCCTTGACAAATAGCTAATATAATCAATAAGTGTTTAGAGGTCAATGCACCGACGTGAGACAGCCAGGGCCAGTGGTTAATGATAATTAATAATAGTTATTTGTAGCTGCCTCAATTTAGTCAATGAAACCCCGCAGATTGGCATATCTTTCATTAGCTGCACGTCGTCAAACGCAACCATGGTGAAGCAAACAGAAGATTTGAGGATCCTGAAGACAGCCGTCTGTGAGCCGAAATCACACAGGAGATGTGAAATGAACCGACGTTGAAACGAAAGCTCAAAGGCAAGGAAGGAAAGTTATAACCCAGAGGCTTCCCGCAGGAGCACACACAGATTAGCTATTCCGAGATCTGTTTGGTGGGAGGGATAAAGAGACGGGAAAAAAGGGACTGCGTGCTTAACTCCTGGGTAGCCGATTTACATGTCTATGTGACACCGCTTTTATGATTACCGCGATGTCTCGTTAATTCTTTTTATTCCATAGATCGCCTTTCTAAAACGATGCCGTAAAAAAGACATCGAGAATCTTGCTTGATCGTCAATCATCCCTTTGAATAAAAAAGGGCGGGGGGTTCACCTAAAGGTCCCCTTTTAGCAGGGCTAAACTGGAGCGATTCCAGCGCAAAATGTTAAAGCGGGAGCAATCCCCATGACAACATGATGCGCAACAGCAATTAGTGAGGCAGGTGGAAAGCTACACTAATTCCGGGGCCCACTGCTGGCTCATGTATGGGAAGGGGCTCCAACAACATAAGGCGGGCCCTACAAACCCATCCCTGAAAGAAAGCAGAATTGTCTCAGTTATGCTGTGGGATATATCCCCTAATGGGTTAACTCTAGGGGTACGCGTGTCCCTGCTGAGGTGGTGATAGATGTACGACGCGGTGCTAGGAGTGCCCTATAACGTGGGTGTGAGGCGAGCGCTGGAAGGGATAAAACTAAGAGGGCGAAATAGAGATAACGAGGGCTCGAGAGGGAGCAAATTAATCATTATTATTATTAGTTTTTTCTTTTTTTCCCATGCTGTTTCTGCTGTAGCTGCGATGATGAAAAAGATTTCAATGCGATCTAATTCTGTATCCACGCTGGGTATATATTTTTCACAATTTTGTGTGAATAAATTGCAGAGGAAAGAAAATGGGGGAGGGATGGTCCTTTCCATGACATGCATGCTGGAGCACAAGTGCTTGGTGGTCTTATTGTGCCTTAGTAACGGCTTCAGTGCCGGACTTAATCCTTACAAAAATACTATGGCAATTAATGAACTCCCGGAATTTGTACAGTAGTAATGAGAACATTATTAATTTCCGGGGGATGTAGGAGACCAATCAGAGTTCCTGATGCAGACAGCAATGAATGGGACATGGTTAAGGGGTTCACAGAAACCAATTAGATCCAAAGTGCCTACTCAAGCTGTGAGCCTTGAAGTTCTGTCCTGGGGTTAAGAGCATCCTTAAACCCCAGATGTTCCTCCTGCACAATGTATCCCTGATTAGTCACGTCTTTTCTGATAACGGGGAAGAATGAAGCTCATCGTCAATGAAACCCAGAGGCGTTTAAACGGTTAAATGTCATTTAGTCTGTAGATCCTTCTTGGTAATGATGAATGGATTACGGACGCGAGGGTGTCAGAGGGTTGCAGGTTTTACCTTCGCTTATTATAGGTCCAGGAAACCAGGTTGTATTATTGTCTGGGCGACTGCCTTTTACTGAGCAATAAAGCTTCTATATAGGGTCTCTAATAACAGTAATAAAATTATGGGGTTACTTTAGCGAAGCCAACGAGGTGCCTCGGAACCTCGTTCTCTCCTAAACCGCACGCTGACCAGATTTCCTTCCGAAACGCCTTCTTACGCAGCCCTGCAATGTACGTTTTATATAAGCACCCTTCTCTAAAGATGACATCTGAACACCTTACTGCGAGGTGCGGATAGGACGGGGTTAAGCCAGCTCTCTGGCTCTGACCTGCCGTTTCTCATTTGCATGGGTGCGCCCGTCTCCTGATCTTTCCGCTGTCGGTTTGAAAGGGAACGTCCGCGTTTCCTTACACTTTGCGTACACACAGGCACGCGAATATATTATGTGCAGACGGTTCAGCTGTTACACCTCTATCTAGCGGAGGGAAGGGAGGGAGGGGGTGGCTATAAATAGAAGGGCCGCACAGCCAAATCTCCGTATTCTGACATAAACCTCCCATCAGTCTGGGATGACAGATGACGCGCACACAGAGCTGCGCTACATTATATATCGAGCCACAATACTTCTCTATGTGCCGATCGCACAACGTACAATCTCTCCCTCTCATATTTGGAATGCACGACACGTAAGGGTAGAACGCAGCTGCTATACAGTAGATAGTATAAAAAAAACAAAAACGTACGGTTTGTTCAGCTTTTCTTTTGTTTCTATATAATTCTAGCCCCTATTCATGCTGTGCCATAAAGTACGGGCCTGTACAACCGGGGCAGGGGTACGTGTATAAAAAAAATAAATGAAAGGGACTAAAGAAAATGCACAGATATGCAGCTTTCTGCTTATAAAACCATGCAGTCTAGGCAAGGGTTCCACAACCTCTGTCTTGCCGACAACCAGCGGCGCTCGACGATATAGGGACCCCATCCAAAGGGAAATTAACTGCGTTTATAAGAGACCTTGGTTTACAAATCCCAGTTTGTATGGGTCAGGTAGATGGTCCTAGGAGCGATGGCTGCTTAATGTTTAAAGGGATGCTCAAGCCATCATAAGCCCGTGATAAGTACATGGTAGCGGCGTGGTCTCTACATTTTTGTGGCTCTTCTTTTGCAAACACATGGGGGGTTCTGCTGAACTGCCCATATTCACCCCCCCCCCCAGACTACATTGTGTTTGCCCCAAACACATTTCCTTACACGCGATATACTTGCTGCCGGTCAACTCCAGCACTGGCTCGGGCAAATTGTTCAGAATCCCACGTGCTCCTATTGATTTCAGAGGGAGCTCTTTCCTGCCACTGATTAGCCAATCATCAGACTGCCTGGGACACTAGAGCACAAAGGCAAGTAATGGACCACGGAGGAAGAGGGCAGCTGCAGCAGCAGGACTGCAGCTTCAAGGTCAGGTAAGTCTTTATAGATATATATTTCTGTATTACTTCATCTCATGACAACGGAAGATTGCTGCCACAGCGGAAATGCCTGTCAGAACACAGGTAATTCGTTCAGATATAGATTTATGGGAAGTCTTTGTACATTAGGGAATCCATGAGGTCTGACAATACAGCATCTCTGCAACATCTCTTTTAGGAGTTCATATTTTCAAGGGCTTCCAGGTCATCCCTTTTCAAAACTCCTCTGGTGTGACCAGCTGGAAAACATATGTTTTAAAAGGCAGCAACATTACCACTGAACAACCCATTCATCCCACCAACTAACCACATGTTTCTGTGCTGTTTACGTAGAAGTACAACATAGACAAACCGGGTGACACAACCGGCAAACAATTTATCACTTTCATTGAGCCTTAGACCTACTGGAAGCATCGGTAAAACACAGCAGACTGTTCTTAGATAAGTGAGCTTTTTACTCTCAAAAAGTTACATACATTATATATATTTTTTAAACCTTTTGGAGTAAGTGGTACCAATTTATAACTTCAAGAACTCTCAGATGCTGATGGTGTATAAACATAATAAATAAATCTTAGGGACTTTTGGCTATCCCAGAGTCCACAAAGTCTACAGGTTAAGAGCCACTGGTACATATAATATTAATTTGCTCCTTTTTAATACTGAGTATTGTGAGTGAATATAAGTAACTTCCATTCACACATCCACGTCACTTTTATTATATAGTAGAGCAAGGACAAGCCGGTTGAGAAGCGGAATCTGGTGGCTTTTTAATTATTTTCAAACTACTTTTGCCAGTTACTGTTATCCAGCAGTGCAAGTGAAATACAAAAATACAAAAGAACAAATGACCAAACATTCAATTACAATGACTACGTAATTGTCCTCCGGGGCACCTGCTCTACCAAGCGTCAACACGTTGGTCATACTCTAGCACATTCATTTCCATAATGGGGTGCGCAGGATAAAACACCACATTGATTCCGAGGTCGGTGTGGTTCCACAGTCGGGGCCGCCTGTATCTCCTGCCAGGCTCTTGTAACTTCTGCTTGCGCGTCTCCCATAATCAGAGCTTTGTGCGAGTTCAGGAGATTGGTGAGGGCTGCCCACAATCTAACAGCTGTCACATTATTTATAAGGGCTGTAAACACGCTTCACATTCTCTATCTACCGCACAGTCAAATCCAGGCTAACAATCCACAGTGAGAGACCAGCCCCGCAACAGCGCCCGCCTTGTGTCTGCCCCTGGTGCTTGAGTTGCAGCTGGTGACCTTAACTAACAAGTGCCCCCCCCTTTTGCCCACCTGCCACAGCAGCTTCCTTATGCCAACTTTCTTCTAATCAAGTGAAGTGCCACACAGTGTGCCATTGGCAGGACTAGTAGCCATCGTCACAGAAGTTCTCTGTTTAAACCATGGTCCATAAAAATCCAACGCTAGAAACCGATGCCTCTTCTTCTGATAACACAACCAAAACCACATGGTGCTGTATTTAGGACTGATGTGGCCCAAGCTAACATTTTACTGGGGGCCCTCCTATGTAACAGACCAGACGTATATGTAAATCCATGTGACTCCCCAAATTAATATGGTATTACGTCTTTTTTTAATTCTTGCTTTTATCTCCTTGTGAAAGTGACTTGGTATAACGGGTAGCTGTGGGCCCCTGAGGTTGTTTGGACCCTGGACAGCTGCCTTCTTTGCCCCGTGGAAAAAGATGGACGTGTCAGTCTGTGTCAGTCACTGACACTGTAAGCCTTTCTTTTCCTGTCTTCCCGTCATCACTTCCAGCTCTAGATTGTGGAGACGTTAATAACAGTGGAAGGATTTCAACGACTCCCAGTCATAACACATGGGTGAAACCCCACGAGACTCCTAACGCACAGACGCATACTAACGGTCGGAGCGGGGGATGGGGATCAGAACCGCCATCATCATCCATTCATTCCTTACTAAAAAACAAATCAGTGCTTCCTACCGCTGGCTAATTAAAAATAAACTCTGTTAATAAGATTTTTGCGGATATGGCTGGTAATAACGGCCCATGGCATAGAGTCCAGTACGAGGCTAATTCGGTGTTACTAACGTATGGTAAAACTCGATGACTATTTGTTGGCCGTCTCAGCGGTATACAATTTAACAAATCTCATTCAAGGTGTAATCCAATAAAGGTAAGAACGTTCTGGGGCACGATGGGGAAATAACGGCATTTCTCCCCACTTTCCCTCATGGCCGACGAGCCCATCACTGCGGGAGCCGTTCGCTAGCAAGCCTCGCTCCCCTTATTGAATCTATCGCGCCCTTGAACTTGATAGCCCTCTTGTCCTGCAGCTTGGAATGATAGCTTCTTTTTTTTTTTTACGAATCTGTGTCAGGTTGAACATTTCCATAATCGTCAGTATTAGGGCAAATTACACGGCTAATCAGTCCTTAAATGGATTTTAATTAAAGAGCCATTCCAGGCTTGGGTTTTGTGGATTTAAGAAAATACCTTCTCCCTCCCACCTCCGTCCCTCAGCAAAACAACAAGGGAGGGGGCGAGATGAATGCGAAGAACTCCAAATGCCCATTAACTGCTCGGCTGCTGGATAGCTCACTAGGAACACAAGGGGTTAAATCCCTTTAAACTCTTCTTCTTTAGCACAGGGCAAATTTATCTTACTAAACCTAAATGCCCGAATCTTCTACCTTTTTTTTTTATATTGGGTGCAATTATGCAGTTCATCTGCTTCTTTTCACATATCTGTTCTAAAATTCATGTTCCCAGGCCTAACCTGGAGGACTGTACATATTTTGTATTTAAACATTAATAACATCGGAAGCGGCTTAATCGTTGAATGAGGGTGGTGTTGCGTGCGTATTTTAAACAAGTTACGACTGTTGTTGAAATATTTTGTATGCTTTCTTATAGCATTTTTTTTTTTAACTGGTTATTGGCTTTTCTTGCCCCGAACCCGCAGTGTTGATTGTAACATGTTTATGCCTCTATACGGACGCATGTATCAGGCTCAGACAGGCCATCTGGCACACCGGACAAATGCCTGCTGGGCCGCTGGCCAACAGTGCCACGCACTCTCCCGATCTGCACGTACGTCGTCAGGCGGCTGCTGGTCTTAAAGTGCCAGCCCTGGCATGGATGTATATCTCAATCCCCCTAATAGATTGTAAGCTCACTAGAGCAAGGCCCTCTCCTCATTCTGTAACAGTAAGTCTCATGTTTTTTAATGTTACTGTTGCTTTTGTATTCCTCTCTCATGATATATATGCATGTCTTTTGCTTTCCATGAATGTCTCTTTCTTTATTGTTATAGTTGCTGATACTATCCTCTCTGGTAAGAAGCTATCCATCACATTTGCGGTGAGGATCGTGGTGACGCTGTCTGGATGTCACACTACGGTGTCACGGGGGGTGAGGTGGCAGAAGACATGATACATAGGAAGCAATCGAGATGCGGCGCACACTTCCATTATAGCCGTGACAGCGCTGGATATGGTCTTATCAGCAGCTCTCTGCGTTTATATCCCATCCAGCCTAAGCCGCTGGGCTTCTAGGCTCCACAATGTGTTCTGTGCCTGCCCTTTGCCTTCATTTTAATTACAATAGGACCCGCAGTGACTGGATGGATTTGCCTAGGCAGATTTTAACACTTTTACTGCCGCCAGAGAACATCGGGACGCATCGTTTGCAATAAAAGAGGCATAGGGGTGACATAATAGAAATGTCGACATGTATTAAAGAATGAAGGCTGTGCTGAGCGAGCACAGCCTCCATAGCGTAAACAGGCCAGTATGTGTGTGTGTGTGTGTGTGTGTATGTATATATGTATATATATATATATATAATTTATATGAACACACATACCATTAATAAAACATCCAGGACACTGAAACCTTTTTCTTTACAAACCAAATGTACATTTTTTTTTAAAGGTCCGAAAAATATGCAAGGAGAGTGTAAACAGAACTATGATCGATGGCCTTCATTAGACACTGGCCTGGCAGCAAATGGAGAGATCTGGGCAAATTCCTTGATTAAAGGGATCCGGAATAAATTTGGTAGGTATAATGTAATTTACAACCATACAAAATCCATTCAAAACTTGCTAAAATAACTATTCTCCTGCAGTTTCATGGTTTAGGCGTCTGGTGAAACTGTTGCAGATTCGGAGCATGATCGTCTTAATGTTACGGTATAAGCAGACACACATCCTGCTTTATCATTGGTGATTATATATATATATATATATATATATATATATATATATATATATATATACACACACACAGACATACACTATATGACCAGAAGCACGTGGACGCCCCTTCTAATGACTGAGTTTAGGTGTTTCAGTCGCACAAATTGTGAAGAGGTGTATAAAGTCAAGCACACAGGCAGCCATCTCCATGGACACATTGGCAGTAGAATGGCTCGTACTGAAGAGCTCGTGGCTTTAAACATGGCACGGTCATTGGATGCCACATCTGCCACAAGTGAGTTCATGAAATTTCTCCCCTCTGCCCCGGCCCACTGTAAGGGCTATTAACGTAAAGCGGGAGAGACTAATGAGGCATTTTTAAGACAGAAGTGGCATCCAGTTTGCCAGTTGAAAGTTTCCATAGCCGTCGCTCCCCGTGTGCGTCAGGAGCCCGCAGACGGCCAGTTCCGTGCCAATGACAGGCGTGTAAAACCGACACGTGTTCAAAGCCTGTATATTTATGGGCGATGTACAATATATTTATTGCGCCGGCCGGAGTCATTCCGTAGTGCATGTGTAGGATCCCTGGGTAAGAGTGAATTGTGTACACGAGTGTGTGAGCGGCTGCCACCTCTCCCAGGCCTGGCCTCAGACACGCTGGGGACTTCACATGTGGCACTGCCGTAACCCTTTCAGTGCAGGAGTAGATAACACCAGGCAGCGTGCCAATAGGTAATTGCCATACATGGATCTTTATTTTGACAATAAAGTGCTAAGCGGGCAGCTTCCATGGTGACTGCACCACTTATCACTTTGCCCCAGAGCTGTCATCAGGCATCCCTATGTCTGCTGTTGCTAAGAGTCCTGCCAAGCCTGTCCTTCCGGCAGCCAAAGGGTTAGCGCGTGCTGTTGTGGAGCTATAATTCCGGTTGCCTGGGGAGAACTAACAAAACCCTGTCAGCGCAGACAGCGGCGCATTCCTGTGAGGGCTCAGCGATCCGTGCCGCGCACCGCACAAAGGCTTCCAGGGGGAGCGAGCGGGAGGGAGGGGGGAGCGAGCGGGGAGAGCTCGACTATTTCAAGGCAGCCGTCCCCCGGGAGCTCACCGCCAAGTGGAACTTCAATCAAACGTCGGCTTCTCTTGCGGGCGCTCAGCACGAAACCTGATCTCCCGATCCGAGCGCCTCGCCTGCCTCAATCCCCAGGCTCGCCACCGCTATACGGCAGTAATGTGCCTCCGGGGGGGTATCCCACAGAGCCATCCGTGCATTCACCCCCCGAGCCATCCGTAATACATGATATGGTACACGCGTGTGAATACACTGTGCACACAGACACGCAGGGGGCGTCTAATATTAATTGCCCCCCCCCGGTTTAGCGGCCCGGTGATTATGATGTGCCCCGGGGTTGGGCACCCAGCTCAGTGTTAGCGGGCGGCTCTTATCTCCACGATGTCCGCTCACAGGCGACAGCGCAGCCTGGAAACACAAAACAAGCTGTACGTGAATACCGGGTGTTGGGGCCCACTCGCGATGCGTGGGGCGGAAAGTAATACGTGCTTGTTATTCCGTGGCACACGTTAGCCTGTGGTCCCAACACCCATCAATCCCGGCACTCCTGATAGAAATCCCCTGGTTTGCTAAACTCTACCTGGAATAAGAAGGGTTAATGGCTGCGGATAAGTTCGCGATTCGCCATCTGGTACGGAGGATCGCACTGCGCCGCGCCAGAGCACATCTACCGCACCCTCCACTGCCCCAGACAACTCCCATCACATCCAGCCAGCATATAGAGATGCCCAAACCTAGACACAACAGAGCAACTGAAGTAATAACATTCTCTAGCGGTTAACCCTTCAGAAGCCAAACAGAATGCATCTAAAGGGTTAAGGCACTGGTAGCAATTACCAGGAAGCCGGCTTACTGTCAGTAAAACGGGAAACTCCTCAAAAACACGAACATTTATTCGGAAACAGCATTCGTAACCCCAGACAGCGCGGGGGCACCGCAATGGTTGCGCGATCACTCGTGGCAAGAGCCGTAAAAAATTCCAATAAAAGGCATCAGTCTCCGCCGCGAACAAACATACGAGCCCCGGGGTCCCGTTTTAATCTCCACACATGGGATTTATAGCTCGTGCGCGGACTCCCCTCCCTCCGGCGCCCCGATCCCCTCCACAGCCCACTGAGATGTGCTCCGGTACATTATATCTATCTATGGCTGATGGGCATTAGAGTCCCCAGTAACTGCAGTGTCTGCCCCGCTTGGCCACCTTCTCAGAGCAATTATTTCCTTATTTACAATAAGAGGGGGGGGGTGTGTTAATTTATTACCCCCCTGGGTAGCATGGTTTGTATATAACCTCACACCATGGGGGGGGGCTCTTAATGTGCATAAACAACCCATTATGCATTTTTTATTATTTTTCGAACACATCATGGATCCTAAATTCAGTGACCCCCCCCACGTGTCAGGATAATGCTGAAATGATCCAAGTGGGATAAAAAAAAGCACCCACATTATCGTGCCAGGTTAGAAACTATGACGTCAGTGCTTAAAGGGGCCTATATAATGCGCTATAAGGGAGAATGTATTTTGCAGCAATGTGTCTCTGCGCTAACATGTAACATGTATGTGGACCCCAGCCGGGCAGTTGAGGGTTAAGTGACATTTCTGTGATGTGAGAAGCCCGATCCTTCCGAGACGATCTGTTTCTATCTGGTTCGCTTTGGCTTCCGTCTTTCATTTTAGCAGCCCCCCCCTCTCCACAGCCCCCCCATTTCCTTTTGCAATGCAAATCAATGTGGCAATTACCATCTAAAAGCTCCGAGCGGCCCCGGGTCAATGTAAATTGATCATTGTCCGCCTTCCACAGAATAACACCGGGAGTCTGCGGAGCGTAATGAGATTATCCTGGAAACTGTCTTCCAGATCACAAATTCTATTTCATGCTGTCAGGATGAGCTCCTCGCGGACTCTGCCGCGCGTCTAATCACCGGCCTCCCGAACTCATTAGTCTGCAGCAAGGGGGCCGCTATTTAAATGGCCCAGCAGGCGCAGGGTTAATCCCAGATCGTTAGCTCCTAGGGCTCTCTAGCTGGTGTTTCTACCTCGCTGCAGCTTCACGAGATAATCCACGAGTGAGGTCACAGCTGCACCCCCCCCCCCCAATTTAGGGAAGGAAGGAGGGCTGCAGACATGTATTATTGTCAAGAGCCCTCAGCCCGGCGATCTCATGTGAGACACGCACGGGGTAGGAAACAGTTTCCACGAAGGGATAATTACTAATCCTTCTGGATCTGTATGAGAGAGAGACTCAGGCGTGGAAATGAGAGCGGGCGTCATACATTATTCATTCAGCCGTGGGAAGGATGGATAGAGATACAGATGATGGATGGATACATACAGAGAGATACATACATACACATATAGAGAGATACATACAGAGATACATATACAGAAATACAAAGAGAGATACACACATACATATATAGAAATACATATACACACGGAGAGATATATACACACACATATATAGATAGATAGATAGATAGATAGATAGATAGATAGATAGATAGATACACACATACATACATACACACACATAGATACATATATATAGAAATACATATACACAGAGACAAACACACATACATATATAGAAATACATATACACACAGAGATGCATACATTCACACATAGATACATACACACACAGAGATACATATATAGAAATACATATACACACACACATATATATATATATATATACATAAATACACACACACATACACATTCATGCATACACACAGATATTGCACCCCTTATGGTTTGCATGTCTTTTTAGTACATCGTGGCGCACGCTGTCTATCATACTTATTGTGGAATTCTGTGGATGGAATGCTAGCTGAGAGTCTGGCATTTTGGCGAGCGGCCCACGCGTGTCTACGTGTGAGCCCGTTGCGTATTTCTAGACATTTTTCTCTAGTAAAAGGCATTAACACCATCTTTTTTGGTGACAGAAGTCCATGGATATGCCACATTTAATGCTCTTTACAAGCGAATGTGATGAATGTAAGACATTTGCGTCCTCTGCTCTTTCCGATGGCTGAGCATTTTAGGAGTGGGAGTCCACAGTAATTTGGGGTGGCAGAAACTCGCACTCCATATGCACATATATGAACCTCAATAAACCTTTGCAACCAGGGCCACGCGTGTGCCTCCGTGTATTAGTGTGTCGGGTGCGTGTGCGGTGAGAGCTTCTCCATGTATAACTGAGGAGCGGATCTGTGCTGATGGAACGGCTCCGGCTGCTCCACAAATCATTCTGCGCGGGCTCCGCGTAATTGCCCAGAAATCAGTGTGTGGAGCCGGGGCTGTCGGGGAGAGGAGAGAGAGGCCAATCTGTGCCACGGAATATACTAATCCCATCACTCATCCCGGCCAGCTCGACGTCACGTCTGCGAATCAGTGCATGTCCACGCAGAACGACTACATACATAGAATGCAGCCAGACACGGCCGTCTTATTAAAGCGCATCCCAATCAGTCATACCGGAAGATGCACTTGGGGGGGTATTTAGAGCGAGCCTGGGGGCAACTCAGCGTGTGCGTGAGCATGAATACACACTCATCTATATATATATATAGATAACACATTGGATATAATGTAGCACTGGTCCGATTGACAGGACCACGTGGCTATGAACAGACAATGCTGAGAGGCCTCACTTAAAGTGTCAAGAAGTCTCTCTCATTAACCCTGTGCGCCCCTTATAGAGTTTAACAACTAAGGGCCCCAGCTGTTTTGCTGCACCTTTCCCTTTCGTTCAGGTTGAGGGTGATGGGAGCTGCCAGAGGCTTGCTGAACACGCGAGGAGTGCACCCAAGCAGTAGTCTGAGGGTATCCTGCGAAAAAGCTCCTTGAGGGGATAAAAGATCAGCAGCAGGGGCTGGCTGATAGTGATAAGAGTTGGAGATCAGCAATGCGTAGGTGGGAACATACGCCCCCAAAAATCATGGAAAGTCTATAGAAACAAGACGCCGAGTGATGGGAGTTCCTAACCTGCCGGAAAGGACTGTGACACCCTGCTATGCCACATCACAACCGTGTCGGACGCCGGTTAGGTTAAAGGGCGTTATTTCCAGCAGGTCTGAAAACTAACAACTGAGAGGCAGCAGCGTGACGGTGTGGGTGTGTGAATGGCGTGCCGTGACAGCCGGAGCTTGTGTACACCGCGGGGACTGATTGTGTGTTGTGTGCGATTGTGTGGGTTCGTGTTTTTATCAGCTGTGTGCGCATAAGCAATGCTGCAACATTACTGGCCACAGGCTACCATATATATGAATATGGTGGCTACAGAGAAAAAAACGGGCTCTTAATCAGAATTTTTTGTTGGGTACAGAGTATGTGTAATTATATATACATATATATATACACATACACACACACACATATATATCCATATTTATTTACACACACATATATATATATGGACACAAACATATACATATCTATACACAGAGACAGACATATAATGTACACACACGTATATATACACGGTGCAATAATTCGGTGGGTCTGTGTGTGCGCAGCAGCGAGCTATTATGAATCCTGCCGCGATCTGTTCAATAGAGCCAGAGCCCCGGAGCCAAACGCGCAGACAAAGAGGAATGAAGCCAGCGCGATCTCCGAGAGACGCCAGCACAAGCCGCCCTTCATTCATCCCCTAACGGACCCCCTCAGAGTTAACCTGTTCCGAGCAGGAAAGCTGCTACCCACAGAGCGCCTTAGGCACCGGCAGCAAATGCACCGGGAGAGCTAAAACCGCTTCATACGGCGTGAAGCAGAAAAAAGAAAGCACTTTATTTTTTGTTTCGTGGTTAACATTCTAAACTTCACTTAAGTTTTACTTCGCCTTCTACTAATTCTCCAATATTAACAGAATTGTTACAGAATATCCATATTCTTTCCAGTCACTGTCCTTTAGTGTTTTTAGCGCATACAGATGTAGGGGTTCGGCGCCTCGGGACTGAAAATGAAATACGGAACAGAAGCCTTGAGAGGGACACGTACACTGCGCGCTATGATAACCCCTGACAATCAGTCCTGCGAGGGGCCCTGTGGGGTTTCATACCGTCAGGCAGTGACAGGGTTAATGTCTCAGCTCCCTCTCCAAATAAATGAAGGCAGACGGAAAGCGAGCGCACGCAAACCGGGGCTATTATCAAAACAAACAGCGCAGGAATGCGGAATGGGAGCCAGCCGGCCCGTACCCCGCTCCCTCTCCCGTCCCAGAGCTCGGGCTTGGCTTATCTGTCCCTAGCGCAAACCCACAGATAACCCCACGGCGAGCAGGTAACCTCTCCCTGCCACCCACGTGGGAGCTCCATGTTCCCATATCTCGCTCCTCTGCCGGGAGAAAGAACACGATCGGGTTTCATTGGGACTGCGGCCAAGCCACGTGCTGTGGAAGACTACAATTCCCATCACTTTCGGCCACCAAGCAGCTATGAATTTAGAAGCTATAACGTCCATAGAGATCAATAGATGATGGTCCAAAAAGTCAGAAGCCAGATCTATAAATCCAGAAGCCACGCTTAATGTTGAAAGTGTCTGTGGGGATGCAGATGACTACAACCCCCATCAATTAGTCAACGGGTTGTGAATCTAGGCAAACCCTGGCACTGCAGCTTCCGAGTCCTAGAAGTTCGTTTTAATAGTGGGAGTTGTAATCCGCGTAGAGAATGCCTTTGGGTGGCTTGAGCCTTGAAGCAAAGCACAATATAACTAGCGGAAACAGACAGGCGTTGAATTAGCTTGAAGCCATGCCCTGGCCTATAGGATTCCTCTGAGAATCGCAGCCATTGTCCCGCTTCTCTTACCTGGGCCAGGCTGTCCCGTGACCGAGTGGCACGCTGACAATACCGTGACACCCACTGGTGACCCGAGAGCCTGGCCAGCACTCACTGCGGTTTATTAGTATCCTGCATTATGAGAGTTGTTTGTTTACTGAGGTGTACTCCGCATGTTAGCAGATCATAAGAAAAGTACCTGCGGGAAGTAAAGCAGGGACTAGAAGGAAGGGCCGAGAATCCACCACAACCCCTACTACACAGATTGCTGTCTGAGACCCGACATACATCGCCAACAACGGTGACAAAGTGTCACCTTCCAATACCGTCACAAACTATCACTAGTACTAACGCGTGATATAATTTCCCTCCCGCCGGTAGCTATAGAAAACAAAAAGGGCATTGGCTAAAAAGTTACATTTCTGGCGGCCATTTAAGACCTACTCAGCGCAGGCTTAGATGCGTGGAACACGTGATCCCAGCCATTGTTGCGTGTTAGAAATCCATTCAAGCCGCACGTGCTGCAGCACCACATGAATATCGACGCATGAAAGTTAACCCTCGCAAGGCCAAATTAAATGCACTAGTTCATTCTCAAGCCAGCGTGACACTCCCAAGCACCGGAAAACACCCACCACGAAGTGAGGAAACGTGTAAGCGTGTGGATGCAGTGCGTGCGTCAAATGTAGCCAAAATCACCTCTCAATATTAACCCTTTGTCGCTCGCTCTTTCTGACCCGAGTCCTGTAATGTCACTTCATGAACGACCCTACGCAGGCAGAGTATAACCGTCCCATCGGGTCTCATATACAGGGATTTCATTTAGATCTGCGACCTGAACGTGATGTCATTGGCTGGAATTAATTTAATAATTCTGGCAACAGGCGTTATTTACTTTCTTTTGATCTGGTGTATGTGGTAAACGGGCCGCGTGCGTCTCGACTGCAATGCACGCAAGACTTGACCGGCAGACACTGCAATTTCTGACTGAAGCTGCTAATGGGATGACTAAAATAGAACGGCCGGCTAATTTGTTCATTTACCGAACGATCCTGCGATAAGCATTTTACCGGGTAATAATAGAATGGAGCCACCCCCGGCAGCGGGTTGGGAATATGAGATTGTCGGAGAGAAAAAAAAAATGAAATTTCTTGCAATGCATTATAATAAAGCCTTGACTTTGTGTCTACGTCCCACTCCTGCCAAAAATATCACAGGCATCCCCCTCCCCCAAAGCGGATAAAACCCGTTTCTGGATTCTCTCCAGCGCTGAATGTGTTAAACGCCTGCTAATCCCCCCCAGACGTGGCCTGCGAGCTGCCTTCCCGCCTAATCCCCAGCTGCCGCTGAGAGATCGCTGATTGCAGGGACGCGGTGTGGAGATAGCAGCGCAATCCTGCAATTAGGCAGCAGAATAGCTAATGGGCTGTGCGAGTCATTGATCCGGAGAATACTTCCTAATTAACTCTCAGCCACCTATTCGTGACAGCGCCTCGACACGCATCCCACGGGCTTACAGGCCGAGGATTGCCCACACAGGCAGAGGGGACACGGCACGCTGCCTTCCGTCACCCCCTCCTTTTAACGGGGGTCCCCATACATATAAAGAGGGGAAGGGGGTGGCAGTCTATTAACCCCGATGAAGCCCTTAACACCTCATTTCAGGGCTTTCACGGAACCATTGAAGGGATAAGCATCATTATTTCATTAGAGCTCCGAGCGCGTGGAAATATCAGAGGAAATTACAGGCTGATTGCGAGGATCCGCAGGCCGGGTTTGAAATGCTTTGCATGAGGGATATTTTTAGGGCGTCCGTACTGAATGTGTCATTCAGACGGCTTTGCGTTACTTGCTTAGAATTCGGTGTGTAGGGATTCGCCGCCTTTACAAACACGTCGGTTTGGATGGGAACGCAGAATCGGGTAAAAACCTTGGGCGAGGGGGGGGTCCCGGCACCCACATAAAACCGCGATTAAATGTATATCTAAAGGTATAGATGCCCGGAGAGCCCACGGGACCTTTAGGGGCAGACCTCCCCGATTTAGTACCCGCCTGGCACTCATGCCAACGTGGTAGAGGCAGCTGCTGTGGACTACGATTCCTTTGCTTGATGCTAAAATTAATGGCCCGGCTGAGCTTTGTGGGAGTAGCAGACCGCAGCAGTTTACATTACCTCCGCTTTGCCTGCTGCTGTGATGAGGTCATGGGGCAAGTACCAGAAAGGGAAAAAATGCCATGGACAGGAAAGGGTTAACTAATACATGTCAATCCACGGGTGGCCGAGACGCCCGTTATAGTCCATCAGGAAGAACGCGATCCGCAGGAAAAGTGGATACCGCATTCCCGGCTTATCTCTGGCACCAGGCGAGTTTAGCGAACCATTCGCGATTCACGGCAAGCAGAGCGGCCTGACCCGACGGCAGGTACACGTGCCACAGCCGTGATTATACACTGATCGGTTTATACCGCACGGAACCAGAACGCGATCTAAGCGAGGTGGCTCGATCAGCGAGTATGATAATTACAAACCATACGATATACATACAAAGTAACGTGTGATTAAACAATGACCGCTGCAGCCTAACTCCAGACCGTCTGGTTTACAGGCTGTAAGGCAGTTATTTGGTAATAAGTACCCCGAACACCCACTCAGGATCACATTTCACTTCCGTGACCATAAAGTAATCAGCCCTCATCTGGGTAATCAGTGCTTTCCCTTTGAATCAGCGACGTTCTCATTAACCCTGAGCACTTTATAGCACATCCGTGCGGGACACGATCCGTGGCTGATCACGCATAGCAGGACCGAGCGCGATCAGACCCGCAGCACCCGTACAAGAACACAGATGACCCGTATAACCCTACACATAACCGACCTTTTCTATGCCGGGGGAGTCTGCAATAAATGACCCGCTCCAAAAGGGTTAAATTCATCTGGATACATCACACTTCAAATGGGGGATTATTAGGATGAAATGTCACAGGATGTTCTCTTTTTAACCCCTTTCTATGACTGCAATGCCGTAATCAACGGTTACGCACCGAAAGAAACCGACATCGGACTCGCAGCTCCGCAATCAGACCCATTCAGTGTTAGCCCCGAGACATTCATGGGAATATAATCGGTAACCAATCGTTAACCCCTTCACAATCAGTTTATTGCACTGCTCACATTTTATGGCACTCAAATGGTTAACTCAAGTCACAGAGCAGCACCAACAGCCACGACAACGCTTCGATTACCGCATCTCCACAGCGCTGGAGCTCTTATACCCTTATCTACCCGGCTAAAGCAGATAAGGGGTGGGGGCTTCCTCCACCCACCCCCCTCCTGCGTACTTTAAAAGTGCCGGCACTACTGGGTAAAGACACTTAACAGTTAAACACCCATTCTCTGCGGCTTCCTTGTTTGCTGCAGACACTCTCCGTACCGTAGCGTGGAGATCCCATCAGCTTCATATATCCCCGTGAGCGGTATATTCTATACATGATCCCACTCAAAGTTTGGACAGACGGGGCATAAAGGGTTGTTAGGGCAGACACCGTGGCCACATGCCTAGTGAATGAATACATAAATCCATACAGCAAACGACAGCGTCTGTCGGAGATGTCTTCTCACCTGACACCGGGGTCTCGGGATCCTCCAGGGACCGCCGCTCCGCAACTTTCCGAGTGTGGCCGGGAACTGGAAAAGCTCAGTAAGTTTGATGGAGGTGGCTCAGTAAATCCCTGTGCGGCCGGGTCCCCGCAGCCCTCTCCTGTCTAGGAGGCTGGGAATGCAGGTGTGAGGATGTACTCTCCCTAGGGGGGCTATTGTGACAGCGCCCTGTGTACCCCCAAACTCGTGTATATATATATATACCCCTCACTACTCTTTCCTACCTGCAGGGCCAACAGTAGCCTCACTGACTCCTACCAAGAGTCCCAACTTCCCCTCTCCTAGTTACCACCCTCACCTGTCACTTACCCTTATACCCCCGCTCCCACTTGCCCTGTCGGTGCCCTGCCTGGCTGCCTTTAGTCCCCCGGTACTGCTTTCTTCCTGTTATTGTTTAATCTCCTGTTCAGCGAGGGAAGCAACAAAATCCAGCCCTCCCAGCCCGTGTCTCGGTATCTGCCTAACTCACACCCCACTCCTCCCCTCGCTGCAATCCACGTCCCCAGAACGGAGTTACCGGGAGATGAGCCCCACGCAGTGTGGGATCTAGAGGTAGAGGGGTGGCCCGTCCCGTTGGCTCAGTCTGTAAGGCTTATGGTTGGTGTCTCTCCCTCTCAACGACTCTGATTCCCTCCTGCTTTCCCTCCCCACTCTCAGCCTGATGTGCGTGTGGCCGTGGTGCTATCTGTCTCGTTCCACGCGAGTCTGTTTCCGCGGGCGGAGGTGAAAGTGTCTCCCCAGCCAGGCAGTTAGCCCAGGCAGCCCTCTCTGCCCAGAAGGCCGGATAACCGCAATTACCATAAAGCTGCCGAGCTGTCAGATCTCAGGCTCTATCCGTCCTGATCGCGCAGGAGCCCGGAGAGACACACGCGGCTCCCGGGCAGGCAGCCGCACCGTGCCCTATATACAGAGCGGCAGCCTTATGGAGAGACTGCGAGCTTTATATACAGGCTATGAGCCCTATGTACAGAGCGGCAGCCTTATGGAGAGACTGCGAGCTTTATATACAGGCTATGAGCCCTATATGCAGAGCGGCAGCCTTATGGAGAGACTGCGAGCTTTATATACAGGCTATGAGCCCTATGTACAGAGCGGCAGCCTTATGGAGAGACTGCGAGCTTTATATACAGGCCATGAGCCCTATGTACAGAGCGGCAGCCTTATGGAGAGACTGCGAGCTTTATATACAGGCCATGAGCCCTATGTACAGAGCGGCAGCCTTATGGAGAGACTGCGAGCTTTATATACAGGCCATGAGCCCTATGTACAGAGCGGCAGCCTTATGGAGAGACTGCGAGCTTTATATACAGGCTATGAGCCCTATATGCAGAGCGGCAGCCTTATGGCGAGACCGCCAGCTTTATATACAGGCCATGAACCTTATATACAGAGGGACAGCCTTATGGAGAGACCGCCAGCTTTATATACAGAGCAACGGCGTTATGGCGAGACTGCTAGCTTTACATACAGGCTATGAGCCCTATATACAGAGCAATGGCCTTAGTTAGAGACTGCTAGTTTTGTATAGGCTGATGTTTATGTTTTATAGATGTTTATCTTTATCTTATGTTTATGTTTTTTGCATCCTACATATTGTTTACTCGCTCACTTTAGCACATGGGATTTCCAGAATAACCTGGAAAATTAGGATCATTAATCACTTTGGGGCTATTTGTCTTTTTTTTTTTTTGCATCTGTACCACGCTACATAGCGGGTACGGCGTTCACCACCTAGGAGGGAGCTTACAATGGCATAGATTACCCACCTCCTATCACCAAGGTCGGCTATGCCAGCGATTGAGTGTGTGACAGTCCCTGGGTACGTGGCGTAGCAAGATCTGTGCCATCTCAGGTAGATAAAGGAACGCTGATGGAGAGACGTTCTCACAAACCCCTATTTTATGGTGCCGAGTTCTCACAATACACCCTCGCTTTCATGCACTAAAATGAAAAATGATTCTGTAGAATCGTAGCGTTTACATTTTTTTTTTTTTTTACCGGGAACTTGGAAAATTCACAGAAATGGTGAAACTACAAACTACAGCAATCCCTCTATGCAAGTAACTATTTCATTATTAGTCACAAACCAACACAACGTTCCAATCCTCTCCCCCTCTCACACACACACACACACACACACACACACATATATAATATATAAATATATCTATCGAGAGAGAGATTGCGAGTAAATGACTGCATCCAGCGGCCAGGCGTCTCTGGCTAATGCAGATAATGGACTGTGTTTATGGGCACGTATATTTAAACACACATTACATATAGCGTGGCGAGAGTATTCTGGCAGCATAAGTGCCTTCACTAGTCCGAGAGCTGGAAATATAAATAGGCATTCATATATATAGGTATAGGGTTCGAGTGACCGGTGAAATATTTGCAAAGAATGTTGAAGGCAGCAAAAAATTGAAATAAAGGCAGATGGAAACTATCCAGCCCCATAATCTGCATTGTCTTATTTCCCTGTATAATGTGCGTTCATCGTTCCCTTGAACGTCTGTCTGAAGCGAACTTGTCAAGCTTGGCCTTCAGGGGCTGTAAGCTTGCCAGAATTTTTGTATGCATGTATTATCCTGCGTTCCTGCTGCATTTGTGACCCTCAAGGACTCATAGTTTGGAACCACCATGCCTGAGAAACTGAGCCATGACTGTCAGATGCCAGCGGGTCCCACGGTCACCCTGTGATGCTGCGTCGATAGTCCGAGGTCACCTTCTCTGGGCAACTCGGACACCATGGGTTTGATTCAAAGAGCTGTCTAAAACCCAGACGCATGTTGAAAAGATTGATTGCGCGCCACTCATACTCCCAGGTGAGCAGTTCAGTTCCTAGGGCACAAGCCCAAAGAACAATCCCTAACCGCCGACATGCACGTACACACTCAGCAGGCGTATAACGTAATCGTGGTGTGGCGTGCAGTCATTCCACACTGAAAGCACTGCGAACCTGATAAGATCAAAGGAAAACTTGAATCGACGTCCGCCCGGGCCAGTGCAAACAACCGTTATTATGGACCTTACTCCTGACAATATCTGTTAGAAAAAGAGAAAGAAGAAAACATTGAGATGCAGATGGAAGGATCCCTGTAAATTCCTCAGAAGATAAGACAAAAACAAAATACCCGCCGATGTACAGAGAAATAAAAGCCATAAATTTGACTTGCTGACTTTTCGATGCTCAAGGGTGTTTGTCAAGGTATAGAGCAAGCACAGGTTGTTGCCACGGCAGAAGCTCAATACAATACGTGTTTATTGTGAGTACTTTTATGTTTGCCAATTTTTTTTTCATGTCGTTTAACCTGTGTGTTACATGAATATATATATATATTTATTTAAGTTCTAAAATCATTAAAACATTTAATTTATACTACAAAAAGGAAAATATCTTCCTGGGCAAGGAGCCAACTACACGGACGTAATAGGAAATGTGGAAATAAATAAGTCTACGTAATGTCTAATTAGCGTTAAACTTTCTGCGTTATTTTTTTCCTCTCTGCACATGCGCAGGGCTAGTAAATTGCTTTACATGGGTCATGTGGATTGTAGACAAAGCTTTTATGGTTCTTGTAAACTTCCCCTCGCAGTAGGATGGTGGCTGTTTAGGGGCGGCTGGGTGAGAGGAGCAGCCCCCCCCGGGGTAAATACGTTGCTGGTTCTTGAAAAATAGCTCACTGATTGAACTATGCATTATGCAGGGCCAGTTAAGCCTGCAGGAGAAGCCCCCCTGTAGCCCAAATGACAAGAATAGATCCGACATTTATCTATGAATACTCCAATAGTCCTTGTATTTCTTAACTGTTAGAAAGCAACCTAAGATTTCTTTTCATGATTTAAGGATAATGGTACAACACAAAATGCAGGCGCTGTGCAAAGAGGGTCACCAGTCTGGATCTGAAGCTTGGAACACATCACCAAGTATGTCTATATCTCTATCAATCATAATATAATTAGGAGTAATTGTTGTTCTTATGATGTGTGATTGACACCTTGCATTTATTATAATCATATAAACACAAGGTGTGTATAAATAAAATACTTGGGTCGCAGGAGATGTTTTCAATAGAGCATACGAGGTCCTTCAGTGTGCTGCCACCATACTTTTAGATTATCCTAGGGCTGTGAGGAAAACCTATGTAATATTTGCTAAAAAAAACAACAACCCCACACACGTGGTAAGTCCACGGTTCATTTATATGTTTCATGTGAATACTTGCCTACAAATGATCCTGTGCTACGATGGTCCATCCAAGCGGTCATCACTGTGGTGCTTTTTGCGAGGTACTTTGGAGCACTCAATGTGATTGTGTTTACACCCCAGAGCCTCCTTTGCACTTTATGCATGAATGTTACACAGCCTGGAGTATTTTCCACTTTTGCACACACTGGAAATGCCACATTGGAGCCGGTATCACAAAGACTAGGTTTTTGGTGAGTTAGGTGGTCTGGCTTTTGGCTGCCACCTTCCCTTAAAGACTTAAGTGGTTCCTCTCCTTGCAAAGGACCATGAAGATCTGGCCCTCCTGCAGGTCTTTTGGCAGGGGAGAGAAGGAAGGAGCCATGTGTCTCTTAAGGAAAGTGGCTCCAGAAGATGAAGACTCGGAACCCCAGTGGTCCACTGTCGGCGTACAATGACACAACGAAACCCACCTTCTTCACAATGACAATATATCTGGCTTTAGAGCAAATCACATTTCTAGATACGCTTCTTAAAATCTAAATAAGTGCCATACAGAAACCAGGGTGGGAATTCCCCTTTAATGACACGCACCCAGGCTTCCTCAATAATGTTTTTATGGCTCTGGGAAGGAGTGTTTAACAAGCTTGCGAGTGGTAAACAGGAGGTGGGGGAGGGGTCATGTCAGATGGACACAATACTGTCTCAAGTGGAAGTGCAGGAATGCGCTGTTTGCTTACTAAATGTTGCAGGTTTCTTTTCATGGAGTCCTTTAAATGTGTCTTTGTTCATTTTAGGCACAATAACAATAGCACTGCATATTGTTATCTATGGACACAGATTCAAAGAGCCATAAAACACCATCTACATTGCATGTTTTTAACATAAACTCATCTATCAAACCATATATATATATACATTGTTATTTTAACTTCCAAATGAACCATATTCAGCTTTTTTACCCATCCGTATACAGAGATTAAGTTTCCGTAGTGGGCACATGCATAGAGCATTGCCATCTTTGTATGAACGCTGACCTGAGAATCAGTGATGTATTTACCCTGGGCAGCACCACCTGCCACCTCCTCCACATCGCTGTCCTTTCTCTGGGGCTTCAGTCTATGATGTCATATCCCAGCATAAGGAAGCGTGGAAGGAAACTATGGGGATGGCCCGCCATGGTGTTAATGGGCCGTCTGCGGAGATCATGCCCATTGAGCAGTGGCTTTGCAGGGAGCCTGAGTCTTTCTGTTATATGGCAGAGGATCAGTGTCGCCTCATTTAGGAGTTTCCAGGTATAATCATGAGAGTTCTAGTTGCAAGCAGCTGGAGATCTATTGTGTTAAGATAAAGCAGACCCCAGTGCGCATGGGGATCTCAACAGAGCCTCTTCTTCAGCACTTGGAAAGCCAGTTCTGGAGGTAAGTATTGTGCAGGAGATGTGTTTGGCGTGGAGAATAGCCGAGGGTGGAGGAAGGGGCAAATGTAGAAGGGTCTGTAGATTCCCCTATGTATTTGTAAAAGGGGCAATACAAACTTAAAGTGACCTCTCGATGGGTGTCCGCAGATTTTTTTTCAGGGGGGGCATCATTTTAATTTCATCATACCTGGCCCCTTTTCTAACCATGTCATGAAGGGGAGGGATATAGTCATTATCACATAAAGTGCAAGCATGTAAAGGGTTGAGAAACCTGATACAAAGGCGTAATAGAGGGATGAGGCTGCCATTGTCTGATCTGAGCGCTGCAATTTCTGATGTTTTTATGATAACACTATTGAATGCACCGCATTATTCATACACACATCAAGGCACTAACTGAATTATATAAAAAAACATGTAGAATCTGCATTTAGTGTTAACGTGCATAAACAAGATATATTCCATGGAGGAATACAGGACATAAAGGGGGGGATGGAAGGCATGGAGGAATATAAGAAATAAAAAGGAGGAAGCAATGGCAGCTATGGGGGAATATTCCTCCTTGCCTCCCATCTTTCCGCCCCGGTTGCCCCCTCTGCGGACATCCATGACCTCTCGGATATCCTATGCATTCCGGTGCATATGATGGCTGACGTGTCCCTTTAAGCACTGGATATCCTTGTACACAGACCAGGCTTCTCCACAGCGTGGTATATGTTACAGTCCTTTGGTTCCCGCTTCACTTCTCTAATTTCATCCTTACCTCTCTAAATGCTTTCAGCTGTGATACACTTGGAAAGGAATCTAAAACATGTTTTATGTGCCTCGGGAAAGCGTGCTCAATAAAACGGTGTTTATTAGATAAACTCTTATTATTATTATTATCAATTTTTTTTTTTTTTTTGTAACGGTACAGTTGGTGGTGGAGCAAATGTTAGGAGGAGGTAGATTCGAGAAGATCTATCAACCGGATGCGTTTTAAATGCAAATAGCAGCGTAGCGCTAAGATTGTGATCACATCCAGCCCGCACTTCTCAACGCGTCTTCTCCTTCAAAGCAGAAGTGAAACGTGTGTGTATGGTTTGAAACACGAAACCAAGAAATGCTCCGTTGATGAGGTTAAATTTCCTTGCGTGGGAGCTGCTAAAAGGCAACTGCGCTAACTTCAAAGGAGATCAGATCGAGATTAAGACAATAGCTAAGAATACCGTATGTGCGGCTTATAGACCTACCACCGTATGGAGGACTGCATGATGCTCTTCTGATATATGTAGATGGAGGTGTTATATATTATTATACTAATAAATACTACACTGTATTATATTAGTAGGAAAATTGTCACCGCTTTATCACATTAACATCACTTGTCAATAACATTTTAGATGCGTGACGACAACAAAGCGAAGGAACGTGACATCATGCCTACAGCAGCAGAGCTTGGTATATGACGTCGCACCGTGATACAGGGTTAGGGAAACTGGTTGGTTGCTCATTTTAAACATCTATGATGTTTGGGTGCAACCCGTGCAACGTATCAAAGAAAATAAAAATAATTAATATTATTATTTATTCCATTAAAAATATTGAAGGCAGTTTACATTTGCCACATTGCTATATATATAAATAAATCAGTCATTTTACTTTAAATTTTTTATTATTGATTTACATATATTGTCTTTTTTTTAGGTATTTTTGGTATTTGAAGTTTGTGACTAGATAGCATTATGATGACATTAACCCTTATTACGTATTCTTATAAAATTGGAATTATTAGATTGAATTATTAAAACTTTGCTCCTGCGGCAGAATCTGTAATTTTTAGGATTATACAGTTTATATGTTTGTATATTGCTTGCTTTATGGACATATAGTAATAATTAAGGATGTACTAATATTAAATTAATGTTGATGGGGACTCTTTTTTTTGTAATAGGCACATTTCTGCTTCTTGTGAAAAGCTCCCGATTCTCCCTGTGATATTGTTTGCGCAGTTGGGTTTATGGGTTATTTCTTGACAATGTTGTCATTTTCTTCAGACACTATGAAGTAGTTAATGACATCACCATCAGCTCTAGTTTTGAGACTTGATAAACTCACGCCAAAGCTGCCGCTTATTCCACATCAACAATATGTATTCATCTGATAATTGAAACATATTCCATTTCAATATCATTATTATATCATAAGCAGCTAATAAAAAAAAATTACCTTGGGGTGTAACAAAATACACACTATTTGGTATTTTTGTACCAAGCAGCAATATGAGTTCCGGTGCTTTTACTTTATTTTTTTGGTGCGAGAACGATATAAATGAATAACCGAACCGTTATAGTGTGTGATAAATGTGCCCGTCCCTAGTAACCTATGCCTTGCATTGCAGGGCTGGAGCCAGGAGGCTCTTAACCACATGGAAGTTCCTGTCTTTTGTTCTCAATCGCTGCCGATTCGGTGGCCTCACACCTGGCATTTCTTTATGGCAATTTGTTAGATATAAACCTCTGGGCATAAAACGTAAATGCTCCAGGGCAGCACACAAACCAGACACAGCTGCAGGAGGAATAGATGTGTTTGGGTGGAGGCAGCGACGCTGAGTTTTGTTCTGGTCAGGACACCGGCATTATTAGTGCTGCATGCGGGAAGACACTCTATTCACCGCGACCAAATAGCGTGGAAGCACACAATGAACTTGTGAAAACAAGTGACAGGCCAAATAATCCGGGGCGGAAGAGGGGAATTGTTTTAGCCTTTCCGGTGACACTGTCACAATCATCGTGTATGTGTGTTGGAAGTAATCACTTCTTAGAAAGTTATTTCATCGCTGTTGTCTGCAAAAGGGTTTAACCACCCGTGCCCTTTAATCTGTTATTCTTTTTATCAATTAATTAATATAGCACTATCATATTCCGTAGTGATGTACAGTGATGAACAGGAACTAGTAGTGCATCACACGAGGGTCCTGCTCAGATGAGCTTTCATCTAGAGGTTAATGCGCAAATACGTGAGGCGTTATCTACAGCTGTATCTCAGTGTAAATGTGGATTAACTATTCCCTTGGCCTTATTTGAGTCGGGAGCCAGAAGGGTTGCTGGCTGGCAAAATTTAGTGGATGCAGAGAATTGTACTTTATTTCTATAGCACAAACAACTTATGCAGTGCTTTACATATTGCATGGCAAATGCCTGGTGGGCCAGTGGCCAATAGGGCTGACTACATACGGATAGTGCTGCTAAAGCGGCAAATCAGATCCGGCAGTGTGCTGCCACCAACTGGAAACGCGCAGCCACACATGGCAAGAGCACACAATGTGTGTGCCTTGCTGATCCAGTAGTCGGCTGCGCGTATGTTATTTGGTGGCTGCTGGCCTTAAAGTGCCAGTGCCGCTTAGACACCCCCAGTTCGACACCGTTACATGTCGTATAATAATGTTAACTTTACATAAAGTATAAAAAATATAGTTTGAAAATGTACACTCTAGAGATTAAAGCATTTAAAACCTTTTACGCACTGGTCTGGGTTGTAAAATCGACTCTGGCACTTTAAGGTCACAGGCCCATAGATCATTGCTCTGTGGCCATCTGCTGGATGCACGCAGCCACATGCCACACTTCAGACTAGGAGTTAATGTGTAGCTTGCAGCCACGTGTGTCCAACAACCAGTCGCACACTACATTATTAAAGTGGCCTTGTAAGTGTCATTGGCTTTGAGTGGAAGTTGTTATGAGGCACTGTCACACCGAGCATTTTCCTGTCACACAAACACATATATGTGAGTGGCAGACATTTTAATCCACGTCCTCTCCTACCATATGCTTCTCATAATATTTTTGGTCTCAGAATTAAAGGGACAGTTTAGTGTTGCAGCCTCATGAAGAAATAATGTGTATTAAACTACTTTGTAAGATAAAACCATAATTCTGCTCCTGTTAGTTGTACCCTTGGTAATGAAGCCAGGTTTGTAACCTGCTGAAAGATGGTGGCACTAAAATTGTTGGCTAAAGTGATCGTTAAAAACCACTTGTGCCAATAATTTTAATGGCAATTGTTACTACAGTTGTAGTGGTCACCAATGTCTATACCTAGAGGTGGGATCACCCAGGGGTTTTACGGCAGCGTCTGAGATCTGGAGCTGAAGGCTTTATACTCTATTCTGGTTTAATGATACCTGGACATCCCAATCACAGCTGATACCGCCGCTTGGTTACGTTGACAATAACGTTACTTTCTGAGTAGCGGACTACTAACGAGTTAATCTTTGACGGGGTGTCAGGGTCAGCTCGTTTACAGACTTTCCAGGTATGTCTATACATTTCTGCATTCCTGGAGCAAAGTGGAAATATCACCATAGCAACTGAAAGAATGGGGCTGATTTATAAAAAAATTGCAAAAATAAGGAAAAGGGAGATTGTGCTAATGTATAAATAGTATTGTGACAACATTTTCTGGAAAGCGACGGTCTCAACAAAAGGTAAATCTGTGAACGTTAAGACACAATCACGCCATTTTAGATTGTAAGCCTGCAAGAGCGGGGACCTCTTCTCTGTACCGGGATATCGTAACGTGTGCTAAAGTTATTGTCCATTTTAAATTGTTAAATATTTTCAATGTCACAGCTCTATGGAATCTGCTGTATAAATAAATGTAATGGCATTTCTATAACTCAGATGTTTTTGTGGAATTTGCATTCAGTTCAAGTTCCCAGCTACAGAAATAATACAGATTTTTTTTTTTAGGGAAATATTTTTTTCTGGGTTTTGCTGGTTTTGCGATTATTAAGATAATAATAAAAAGCTATTTTTTTGAGCTGCCACAGGAGACGAAGTCTTTCTATTGGCTTGTCTGGTAGCATTTCCAATACTTTTGTATGCAGCTCGCATTACCACCAGGAAGTCTCTCATTAGATGGATTGTACCACTTTAAACTCACAATTATGCTACAAAATGTTTTCTTTATAGTCAATAACACTACGCTGTGAATGTGTAGGAAATTACAGGTGGTTTAGGCTCTAACCAGACAATGCAAATGATTCGGGCCAAGGGCAGCAAGAGTATTTTAGCTATTCCTGTGTCTATCACGGTCCAAGAAACTGTGGTTATGTATCAAAAAAATAATAATAAAAAAAAAAAAATACAGAAAATAGAATGTCTTCCCAATTTTGGTAAGTAAGACATAGAAGCGATCCAGTGGGACCCCTTGGTAATCTCCATTGGCTAACGACTTGTTTAACTTTTATTTGTAAATTGAAAGCAACATATTATGGCATTTTGAGCAATGTGGGACATGTTGCTCGGTGAATTTGGGGGGCACTAGGGCAATTTTTCACCAACACGTCCTACATTGAGAAAGGTATGTATTGGGATGCTGAGAAGAATATGAAGGTACTAGCTGTATGACCGTGAGAATCTGAACATAGAGTTCCAATAAATGCTGGTTATTAGCAATGTAATCATGTTGGTTGCTGCCCTGGATCAGCTGCCACCTCTGCCTCCCGTCTGTAGCCACTATGACTGGTGGCGGAATGGGGTAGGATTGGCCCCGCATCTCTTCTGGATGGGCGGCTTGAGTGCGCCTCCTACCTTGCAGTAACTGGGGTAGCTGCTCCTTTGCCCCAATAAAAGTTCTGGCCATGCTGCTCATAATACATTTATAATAATACACTGTTAGGTGGGCATTCTTCTGGGTAGTACTTGGTCCAATATCCATCAAGAACCTGGTTCATAAAGATCATTTACACCATTGAAAAGTGAGCCTCTTTAAATCTAATGAAGTTTAAAATTATTTTCACATTATTCATAGCAAAATCGCTTATTTTCATGTTAGAAAAACAATAATAAAAATGTTATCAAGTATCTTTTCATCTCTCCAGGGGTACACAAAACAATCAAGACAAAAGAATCCCTGCATGCTAAATTCCGCGTTGTACAGAGAATATCAGTCTTGAGAAGCTTACTGGTGTTTTGGTGCCAGAGTGAACGTCTGAATGTCACAGTGATCGAAACCAGACTCTGCTACTAAAAAGTCTACGGCCAAGGCTGGTGTACTTTTTTTAAAGACTTTCACAAACCGTCCTTACATACTTCTCCTCTCCAGACAAAAAAATGCAGATCGTAAGAGTACCCCTTACACAGGGACCATTGTCTTGTCATCACCGGCAGCCATGCTGTGTAGATTAGGGTTTGAATACTGTATTTCTAAAATACCTTAAATCTATGGCGGAATATGGGTACCACATACACATGGCACAGTCAAGTAGAAAAATTAGGGCATTTGCCATAACCATAGGTATATACCGGAATTACCAACGCTGTTGTGAGTTCATTTAGCAGGTCATCCAACTGTGATCTCTCTTTGTTATTGAACAGGGTGTGGATGACATCACTGATGTCATTTTAATTGTTCGCATGGAAAGACTTTGATGCCTCCAACTATTACCGCAACAAACCTAAACTGGGTCACCAACCTGGCCTGACCCCGCTGAAAATTAGCACGGATCTGCGCAGCCCTTCTATGTGTTTTATGAACAGCCCCTGACATGCCAATGCGAGGTTTCGGGCTCTATTACTACTGGAACTTGCTAAATATTTGCATTTATTACAAGGGATGTTGCAGTATTTTTGTAACTATATACCAGTTTTTTTTACACCCCCCAAATAGGCTATAAGAAGCAGGGAAGTAAAAGAAAAGTTTTTAATCTCATCGCAATTATCAGCTTTAGAGTTTCTGTTTTATGTAATACCTTTTGAAAGTGTTGATAAAATAAAGAGGCCTTTGTGGTTACCTAGACACATGTGGGAAGAGGAAACCTTGGGACCCAAATATTAAAATTGCAGAGGAAAAGAAAATATATATGGAGGCGTGAGAGATGATTAAAGGTAAACTAATTCTTAATTTATATTATCTCGATAGTATTCAAATGCAAAATTGTTATTCCAGCATTCACCCCTGCTTTTGAGCATGTGGTTGTTTTTTAGGGGTTAATCAAATCAAATGTTTTTTTTAGTTTGTTTTAAAATAAGAACAGCATATATTCCTTCTCTTGGAACATAGTTTTGGGATCAGTACTTGGTGAAAATTGCACGGTTTGTGAGTCAGTGACCTGGCTAGAATAAAATTGTCAGGAGTAGGATCTAGACAACGGCCGCTAAATATTCTGCAATTAAAGCTAATAGAAACATCTGCAATTAAGGGATTCAGTGGGGTCCGTAGAAACAAAACGCTTATTAAAATAATGTAATGAAGTCACATTTTCTAGATGATAAATAAAACAGGTCTAGAAATTAGTAGGTACGGAAGATCTTAACTAAATTAATGCATTTTGTGGCCGTTTTGACAATATGCAACTTCTGTATGGGACGTCGGGCGCCATTTTCATCTTCCGTACTTCTGTACTTAGGTGATTACACAAAGAAGAAATAGCGCTTAAAATTACTCAGTGTCACAAATTTGTGTGCAACCTCACCCCTGCAGTGTTCTGAGCTCCAGCAGGCTGCTAGGTCACGCAGATCATGGGTCGGTAGCATTTGCGTGAAATAGTAAGGTAAATGGAACTGAATCTAACTAAAATTAACTACATAGAAGAACTTAATTAAAACTCGCCAGAGTGCAGAAAGCACTCCCGTTGATTTCAATGAGAGCACTTTGTTGCCAGATTTTGGGACCGTCAAAGGGACAGTCAACGGACAGCCTTTTCTTTTTTTCAATTTAGCTTTTTTTTTGTATCCAGTGTAGAAATTAGACGAGCCATTGAATCAGAACCAATGTTTCCAATGCTGCATCTCATTACTCCAATCCTCATACGCACTTTAATGCATGTGATGGCTGAGTGTTACCTTTAGATTAATGGCCGAGGGTTTACATGCAATTCATCATCCCATCAATGCAATTGCTCTCCTTCCCGCCCCAGATTGAGGCATCTCCTGCTTAACAATGTGTTGTACTAGACGCTCACTGCCGGCCATCTCCTGCACTGGTCTGCATGTTCATCTGTAGAAAGTGATCTCATTGATTTGAAAGGGACAGCTTTCCTGCCCATGACTGGCTGCTTTTAGAAGTCAAAACTGGGGTCCATTGTGGAATGGGGAGAGGGCATTTTCAGAAGGTATTGTTTTCTTTATTAAGGAATGAATGCATATTAAGGTACTTACCGCTGAAAGCAATAAATCAATCACTGGCATTTCTGCCATGCGCCTAGGGGGTCTCATTAGACCAGCCCACCAGAAGCCAACGCTGGAGTCAACAGGAGATGAGTGACGGCGCAGATGTGTATTGCTGAGAAAAGACCAAATGTATACATGATTCTGGTGATTCTCTCTATTCATTTGGATGAAAGGCTAAAATAACCAGGTGACACTCAGATATCATATCCATTAAAGTGCGTACCGCAAAGACATGTATCTTTAAAGCTGCTGTTCCCCCAACTCTGCTGAATTTACAGTTTTATTGAGAGCCACTCCGTTTTCTACTGGCCTTTGCACCTTTATGGTATATATATATATATATATATATATATATATAGCTGTCCACAAAGTGACACCTTTGCAGTATTTTGTTCACCTTTTTATGCTCCTTTTGCACACAGTATTGATGTTGTTTTATGCAGTAATATTTTAATACAAATGTGTATTGCTGATTGTGTTGTAGTTTTATAACTATATATTGTATTGATTTTTTTTCCAGCTTTTAGCAAGGTATACAGAAATGCAGAGGAAATAAAAGGGATTGCTAGAACGGAACATGATTTGCCAAAAATAAAAAGTAGCTAACGGCGGTGGGCATCTCCAGGCTGGCTCAGTCTAGTGTCTGACTAGGGGCAGTCTAGTAAACAAGGGGTGCTGTGAATGAGGTTGGGGTACTGAGATGGTGGTATTAGGTAGTAATGGGGGCTTTGGATGTGTGGTTGCTTAGAGACATTTATATTCACTGATCCATGCAAACATATTTGAGTATTACTGCCCTTTGGCTTGGGGGGATTATGCGATATAAGTAGGGTACCAGTCACCATAACCAGGTCTCCCAAGATCAGCAGGAAAGTTATGAACCCAAGTACCTTCCTATTGAGTTCTTCCCGGACACTTGAGAAATAAGCCGGAAACAGCCGTTATTGTGCACGTGCCGCATAATTAACCAACGCTATGCATGTGCAGGCTTATGCCAAACTCCTCCAGGGGCCACACCTACAAGTATCAAATGCCATGGCCGCTTTGAATAATAGGTGGTTTGTGCTGCATTTCGAGATTTCCGTTATTCTTTTTAATCCTCATTTCCTCATAATGGATCTTTGTGGAAAATGTGAGTTAACCCATGTTAACTCTTTTACACGGAACGGTATACAGTGCTTTACAATATCGCTGTATGTTCTGATTAAGCCATGCTGATATCCATACAGGAATGTGTAGGCTTCTTTGTTTTGGCACTGTGCCCAAAATAATGTAAAAATAATGTGATTACTAATTGTATCAACATTAATGTTGGCACAGTTCCCAGAATACAATAAGAACCGTAACTAAATGTATTCACGTTACAGGTGTATGCTGTTCCGGCCATAAGAGATGGTCATTGATGATGATGATGATGATGATGATATTACTTTTTTGGTCCTAAAATGTTGTTAAAAACGTATTCATTTTCTGCAAGAATTGTTCTGTGACTTAATATGGGAGATGAACCACTGAATCGCAAAAGAGTTGTGCAAACCTTGACATATATATATATATATATAAATATATATATATATATATATATATATATATATATACATTAAACATGATTAAAGGAGTCTTCCCTTGGCTGCTTCCACTGAAAGCAGGAAGCATATTTAAGAACGCTCTGTAGTGTTCTTATTGTAATCAATGGGAGTAGTTTTGGCCAATTCGGTGATGTATGATCAATGAACACTCATGCCATTGATTTGGAATATGAGTGATACAGAGCACGTGCTCTCAGTAGAAGCAGTCACGCAGTAAAAATGGATACCAAATTACCTTTTGCATGAAACTAGGGCTGCTGTTCCTTTAAAAAAGGCACTTTCCCCAAACATTCATTGATTACACTCTCTAGCATGCTAAAGAAAAACTCCGAGTCTAGCTTTGTGCTTTTGTCTTCTTTTCCGCTTCCTCCAGTCTGCGTCTTCCGAAGTAGGAAATGTGCTTTAATTCACTGTAGCGCTCCCATTTAAATTAATGAGCTCTGAGCATTCAGCTGGCATACGTGTGACTGGCTGCTATTCATGCGGATGCACAGGAAGCATTCTTGCACACCTTCTGTTTGGTTAGGTGTAGGAGGAGAATGACACAAAAGTCGAATAACAACAAATATGCGCAGACACACACTACATATGTATACAAACAGAATGCGTGACTACATATCCAGCCAGTGGCCGCACATATGTCATCTGGCTGTCCCTGGCCCTAACTTACCAGGTCTGCTAAGTCATACCAGCCCCCATAGGAATTAATGCATAAAAATTTACTCCAATGTATGTTAAAAAAAACTGGGGACAATTATGTCCCTTTAATTAAATATCTTTTCCCACATTTCACATGAATACAACACTGAAACTTGTCAGGAGTCCTTTAGTTCCTATGGCGCCTATCTATACTTACCAGTCCAAATTCAATCCCAAACAGAGGCAGTCCAACGTAGGAGGAGGCAGGAGCTAAGTGAAGACACATAATTCAATGTTTTGAGATACCACGGTAATAGCATGGCAGCTCGCACAGTGACAAGGAAGGTTAGTGCGTGTGATTGAGTGACTATGTGACACCGTTAGTGAGTGTGTTGTTATTGCTCTCTGGGTGAGAAGGTGGCAGCTCTCCCATGAACGGGACTGGACTGGGGATGACAATGCGAAAAGGACATTTGTGTAGGTAGGCACAGCCGCATATAATCTTTATGCTCACGCAGTGTGCGGCCGGGCATAACCAGCTGGTGGCTGCACAAACTACAGGTGAGTATGGAAGGCTCACAGCCGGTGGCTCATCACGCACTATGGCCCAGTGTGCCATAGGGCCAGTCAGGTCCTATCCATGAACCTTCCTACTTACAACTTAGTCCTTCATTCGGCAAACAAAAAGGATTGATAGTGATGCTGGCAAACCTTATGTATAAATATCTCTGCTTGGTGGAAAAAGATTTGAGTTTTAAACAGCAAGGTTGGGCAGCCAAGGGTTAATGATCACTTCAGAGTTTCGGGTGGTTAGAAAAGTAAACACAGATTTGGACTCTTTCACTATAATCCTGAGCTGCAGAGTCCCGGAGAACTGGTAACAGGCCAGAGACGTTTGCCATTGTGTGACCACGCTCAATCAGCTCTTCATCAGCACAAAGTACACTTTCTGGCTGCTTTTTTGGCTAAACCCCAGTTTAAATGTAACGACAAAAGTAAAATATTTGCTGCTTGTTAAAGGATTTGCATGCTCCCTTTGGTGCCAGTGCTGAAAGACTCAACAGAAGTTGTTTGTTTCCATTAGTGAGTAAGCGAGTAGGCTGATCAGACTGGTACTTTAACCGTCTGAGAGCCACAGGGGTGAGCTGCATTCAACAGCAGGGTTCAGCCTATGAATGGGTGAGGGAGTATGTACAGGATTCACTCCAGATCCCTCCGGGATTTATAGAGTTAATCACGAGGGAATTCACTCATAATGAATATTTCTTTATTATTATAGGGGCGATTTAAAAGATGTGTTACTAGAGGCGGCGAGGGGGCTGAGCAGGAGGTAGAAAGGGCACCGTCGGTGGCAGAGACAGAGCCGGGGGCAGTACAGACATCTATGGATGTTGCGGCTCCATGGACTGGTCCGGGTAGATCAGAGGATCAGCAAGCCATGAGGCCAAGAGCCCAGGACAGTGGGACAATGACGGAAATGTGTTACTATCCCACAGAAAACATGATGGTTTGGAAGTATGCTTAGGAGATACATTGCGCAATAATGTATATAAAGAGAACTACCACCATTTATGTATAAAGTCTGCTGTGGATCTGTTGCGATTATGTCATGTGTCAAACAATTTTGTTGTGGTTTGTTTTTTATTTTTAACAAATCAAATATAATAACTATTCATACATGACACTTTTCACAGTGTGATTGTGCACCTTTTTGCATTTTTACACTCCCCCCCCCAACATCCAGTTGTGGGAGGGCAACATTTCGCTTCTCGCCAAGCCCAGCCATTAGACCCAATAGTATATTGTAAAAAATACGTGACAAATAAGTCATATAGGCGCCTTCCCTAAAAAGTGACGCAATGGTATACTTTTCAACCACTCAAAATGACAAAAATATTCAACAAAATATAAAATAAATAAAATGAAATACAAAATAAAAAATACTTATCACTACAAACTTCTTGTTGTTGGTAGTCTGTATCAACATGTATATAAAAAAGAAAAGTATAACAAAAATAATGTGTGACTCTGTAAATTTTGAATGGTAATATAACCAAGAGATGACAACGCCCCCATCCCCCCCCCCCGGAAATTCACTTGCATATAAAAGAGCCTATAAATATATAAGGTAAGGTATGCAAGGTGCTTGGTATATTTCCCATTGGTCTTGAGAACCGGCTTTCTACGTCAGGAAATATTGGGAATAGAGTATGAAACACAGCTAATGAGGAGAAATGAAAAGGGAAACCGGACATAGTGTAAAAAATATAACAAGTGATTTATTGGCCCCTATACAATGCAGTTTACTTTAAAAAAACAATAAAATGAGCGTGTTATATGACTTGCGTGTGGCTCTGCCTATGTTGAGAAGGTCACAGCCCTGCGGGGCTTTGATTTGAGCTTTCTCTGTGCCGGCGTTTGCCTCTGCCCCACTCACATATAAAAGAGCTGCGACTTATAGGCTCTTTAATACGTGAATGAACTTCCAGAGGGGGGTCATCCCTTGGTTATATCAACATTCCAAATGTACGGAGTCACACATTTGTTTTTGTGTTATAGTTTTCTTTTTTATATGCGCGTCGATGAGATCACATTTTGAAACAGATTAACAATAACATGACGTCTGTGGCGATAAGTATTTTTTATTCTGTATTTCATTTTATTTTTTTCTTATATTTAATGCGCAACACATCTTTTGTTCAGTTCAATAGTATATTGGCCCAAAACACATTGCACACTCACAACATACATTATACCGCATATAATTGCAGACAAAATGGACCCAGTCAGGGAGTGAATGCTCCCTAAAATATTTGGCACTTGGTTAATTTATCCAGAGAGAGCTTAACCATCACTCTAGGGCACTAGGCTATGGATAACCGGCTACTTAAATATTGGACATGCCATTTCTTTTACTGGTTTGCCAGTAATATACCAACTGGGTGGCAACCCTACGTGAAAGACTGAAACGAGACGTTGTCCTTAGTATTGAAAGAGCTTTTCCACCCCAGTTGGTGTTTGTCTTTGCTAACTGTTGATGGAAGCTTGGCCGAATGCCAGGCTTTTAATCCCATGATTCCCGGTGGCTACAATGACATTGACATCACTAATGCCGTCGCAGCCAGTACGGAGTCCCAGCGTAACTGTGCCTTTAAAAGTACTTTGCGTCTCAGAAAATGAAATATTCATTGTTTTACGTGACTGACATTTTCCGTTTTATGATCCTTTAACAATTAGAGTATTTTGGTATGGTTGTTTATGTTATTCCGCAATGAATTCTTTAAGAAATAAACAATTAAAGCAACCGTCTACAAGCGCAGGCCTTAACATTTCTGTTACGCTTAAATAAAGGGCAGAGATTTAACATTTTCAGTGCTGGGCTGAATACTCGGGGGGAGCATTGATCTGACGGCCATGGATAGGTCAGCTTTCCTGTATAATAAAGTAATTGCATTTATTGAAACTACATATAGCTTGTGTTTTTTTTGTTTGTTAGGGTCATTGCTTTAGAGAGAGTTTTCTCTTTTGAAAATACCAATAGTGTATGTTTTTTTGTTAGTTGGTGTTATTGTTTTAGAGGTTATTCGTTTAAAAGACCACCTCTGAGACTGGTGGCAGCCTGTGGCAGAACCAGCATTTTCTAATCAGTCTCCTGGTCTGAACCTTTTTACTGGCGATCCTTACCACAGTTTGCCCTTTATCATCCCAAGGACAGGAGACGCATTTCGACTTGCTACTAATCACAATTTAGTGAATAAACCACAGTTAATGTAAAAACATTTGTGTCATACATATTTTCCTTTAATCTCTATAGTCTGTATCCTGCCATAAAAGCTGCGTGTACCATTAGCATATTACCATGGAAACTAACACAATATTGCCCAGAGTGGACATGTGCAAATTTGCCAGACTGGCGATGAAGGGGCCCGGTAAGCACGGCGGACGGCTGGATATGCGAGGCTGCACGCTATGTTTTTATGCTGGAGCTACAGATTGAGTAAATGTATGGTTCTGTTGTCTAATCTCTGGACTCTATAAATTACCTTCAGTGAAGAGTTCAATACAACAAACGAAAAGAACTGGTGAGAGAGGACATCCTTGTCTGAGCCCAATCAGAATAGGGAAGGGGTCAGGCTTTCCATAGTTCACCAGCATTGAGCAGAAACTATCAAGGTTAACATAAATACAGAACATATCTCCCTGCCCATGCATCCTTGATGTAGTGGATCATGTCTTTGATCAGGGTCAAGGCTATCTATGGTTCTTCAGCCTGGTATGCTGAAAGTCTGGTCCAGTCTAGTGTGAGAATCATGTGGTCCACATTTTCAAGAGATAGGACACCATTGTTTAGGTCTGTACCCTTTCTAGATTACAATCATTACCTAGAGCAGCGTCCCCAACTGTGCTCTCCTCATCAGTGTCTTCACCACATGCTGTGCTTTTAAGACACGGAGCACCAGGTTATGACAACACATCCTGGTGCTCCATATCTGGAACATTCTGGTGCAGTCTGTGGAAGGTGTTCTAAGCTGATCTTCTTGTAACCTGCCCATTGAGCAGCAGGATATTGGCATCGGTGGGACCGCCACCACGCCCAGGCCTAGGTCAACAATACATTATTGCTGCATGATCAACAGTTTTCTTGACACTTGCAGGAGACTTATCTGCAGCAGATAACTCTATGAAACTATGAGATTTAACCTTGGAGAACTCCCACCAGAGCACAATCTGTAAGTAATTCAAAGCTAAACCATAATCACCTGAACTTAAACATGTTTAAACCTTTACTTGATTAAGTTTACTCTGAAACAGAACATACAAGACCCCCATTTTCATGGGATGTGGACAAGGAGTGGAGATTTAAGGAGACAATTTATGTGACTCTATGACCCGTTGATAGCTGTTAATGTAGGTGATTGAGACACAAAGAAAATTAAAGGATGTATTTTATTTTCAACAATAAATTCTTAAACATATGTATATTCTTCTATTTATATACACATTATTGTATATTCTAGAACACTAAAACCAAGTGCGCGCCTAGAAAGGAGAGAAACATATGGGTCTCAAGGGTTGTTTGGCAGATAACCCACACTGTGAAACTAACCTAAGGTTTCTAGAAGGTCACACTACCAGTCCTATGGATACTATGATACATGTATACACACGTATGTATAGCATTCTACACACGCTATTATGTATTTCCCTATTTTCCTGATTGCACGCAACATCTGGAGGAGTTTGATAAGCCAATGTCTGGAAATGAAGAGGTTTCAGACACTGGCAGCGGATAAACATGCTCACCACAAGGGTTTTCCAGCGAGCACGCTCACAGGCGCAATCTGGTGGATCTGCCAGTAGCATTTGCTTGCTGATCTTCTGCGAAGGATAAATGAGGCCAGTGAACTTTCTGTGTAAGAGGGTTTCTGTGAAGAGCAAGCATCAGCTTCGCTGCCGTCTTTGTCTCGTTTTCCGCTGCTTCTGTCTTCTCAGGAGCTGGCCCCCAAATACATTTCTCAGAGAGAATGCTTGTTTGTATGTGTGGGAGGAAGGTTAAAGAAGACAGGCAGATTCTACTTGAGCTCAAACCACGAGCGAGCGCGGAAAAAAAGGAAAAAGGGCAGCTGCTAAAACACAATTTTTGTTATAGATAATTAACAACAAAATAACTTTGAAACAAATAAAAAATACGTATCCCGGTAGTGTGCGCTTCAGGGCAGGCGCTGCATTCATTACATCGGAAAGGTGATTACAGCGGCAAAGCCGGGAGACGCCAGGAAAAGTGATTAAAAGTGAGGCATGTGAAGGATGGAAAAAATATCGGACGGGGGAGAAATAAAATCGATTAGCACATTTCCTGCTGAGGCTCAGCAACATATTGTAAAGGAATACACTGTGATTTCCTAAAGGAGAGAAGGGAAAAGAATACACACGGAATAAAAAGGATAAAATAATAATATAGACAAGAGATTCTAAGAACATGTCGGTATACAAAGATCGGAAATTCTGTTAATTTGGAACATTTCAGTTTTATTTTGCTAATAGCCGTCCCATAATTGGTCTGTGATTTGCGGTTAAAAGGTTAAATATTTGAACAAGCGCAGGCTTAAGCATTGGTGTAACTGTGGATAGTCCCATTGGGCCCAGCTCCATAGACCCCGAGAGATCCCTCATATCTCCCTCTCCATTGCTAAGTAAGTTTCAATTAATACTACAAGGCATAGCTAACAACAGTCCTGAATTAGCTGGGACGGTACTGACAGCAGTACTTATTTTTGGTACTGTCTCACCCAATTCAGGACTGTTGATAGCTATGCATTGTACTTGTTGAAAATGGGTAAAGCAGAAGTGTTCCGTGGACACAGCGTGTCACACATGTCCTAGGATTGGAGCATGGGAAAAATGGAAAGTGGCTTTAGTGTTCTATTGTTTTAAAAGGAATATTAAGATGCACAGAAGAGCCTAGGCCAAACCATATAGTATGTGGACCCTCTGCACGCTGGTGTCCAGGGTCCATGTGATAATTCTGAAATAAACTCTACCCTTGCAGTTTAAGGTAAGTGGGCGTTAAATGACATACATGAGGCCACACACTATGCTCTTACATGGCATGTGTGTATCCGGCTAGTAGCCCAGTAAAAGTAAGTGCTTGAGAGTCATTGGCCGCTAGTGCACCAGACATTTCCCATTTGCCAGATGGTCAGTCCAGGCCTGGTTTATCTATCTATCTATCTATCTATCTATCTATCTATCTATCTATCTATCTATCTATCTATCTATCTATCCTTGTGTCTGCCTATCTTTCATGTGTTGTACTGTATCTATTTTTTACAGCACCGCATCCAATGAAAGGAAGCACAGAATGATTGCAGATAACCGTTTTATCTTGCTATTTACCGAGAGCAGGGAGCCTGCTAACAAATTGATGCAGATTGTTAGCCAAGGATGATTACACCAGCTCAGCCCTGGCAGAGTTTCCGCTTATTACTAAAAGGTAAAAAAAAATGAAGAACAGAGAGGCTTTATATTGATACAGCAAGTTATAATGTGAACATTACCCCTCCTCCAGGCACTCCTCAAAACGCCAGCAGACTCTACAATATGGGGCGTTATTTGCGCAGAATAAATAATCAAACATTGCTGCTAAGGGATCGAGGACCTCAAATGTCCATTAGTCTCCTTGGTACCCAGTACGTGTGCTCGGGGCCTGGACAGAAAATATTTGGCCATCTCTGAATCTCCAGTTCCTGCCAATGTATTTAACACAAGTTTGTGCCATTATGACAGATGTGATGTTCCATGAAACGTCATGTGTAGTGAGGGAAAACTGGTTGTTCTCACCCACTTGTAAGCTTGTTGGCTTCTGCAGGCGCTACCGCCGAAAGCCTGTCTGTGGAGCATTTTACTATTTTTATCATGAGTGGATGTCAATGGACTCCTGAAAAGGTGTTTAATGTTTGACCCAATGATGTCCCTATCGGTCACAACAATACATGTTTATGGAGCACATTTCTGGTTCAAAGTTCTAAATTGCCAGCAATGAGCTGGGATAGCATATACAGGAGCCCATACAAGTAACGTATAGAAGAAGTGGAAGTGGAAATGAAACATTTCATTTCATATGTCAGTGTATAAAAATGTTATGTATAAATAGTAATTCTGATGCCATGCTTTAAAAGTGGTCTTATCACCATAGCTACCAATTGAAAAGTGCAATTAGCAGCAACTGGTTGTTGTGGTAATAAGACCACTTTGCACCAGAATCCATTTTCATACATAATCCCCTATATCCTTCACACATTCTATTCAATCTCATTCAACTTTGGTGTAGGAAAGTGTATTATGGACAGCATTGGTTAATATAAATTGTGCTCTCTATGGATGTCTGTGTACCTACTTTTTGTGACTGTTCTTCTGGGCTTGCACATTGACCTTATTGCCATAGCTCATGTTTAAGTTTCCCTCTGTTGGTCTTGGTGGAACTTCTCAAATGCAAGGGACGTTATAAAATACACAAAGCGTTTGCTTCTCCAAAAGCATTCAGTTATTTTTTAAGAATTATGGCATATTAAAGCGACACTGCAGCCCTCCTATTTTTGTATAATGAATGTTAGAAATCCTTTTGCATTTGACTACATGCAAATCCGTCCATGCATTCTTTCTTTTTTTGGCATTAGCCTCTGCTGAAAACAGGAACCTTCCACAAATGCGCTTTAGCTCTGCTATTGAAATCATTGGGAGTAATTGTCTGGGGCTGTTGTTCAGGGTTTTGGGCCTGTTAGTTGTAGTAAAGAGTAATGTTTCTGTAATGTTACTGTAATGTAATGTAACCAAGACATTTTGGACAATTCTATGTTTCCAACGTTGTGGGAACAGTTTGGAGAAGGCCCTTTTCTATTTCATCATGAGTGCCCCAGTGAACAAAGCAAGGCCGATAAAGACATGGTTGGATGAGTTCGGTGTGGAAGAACTAGACTGGTCCGCACACAGCCCTGACTTCAATCTCATTTGGGATGAACACCTTTGGGATGAACTGGGACAGAGATTGAGAGCCATGTCTTCTTATCCAACATCCAACTATGGAGCGACTACATAGTAATGTCTATGTATTCAGAATGCAATGTCAAAAATGTCCTTGTTGGTGTAATGGTCAGGTGTCCCAATACTTTTGTCCATGTAGTGCATCCATAGACCAATCTGAATGGTTGATTACATGCATGTGCAGGGCATGTAAATTCTACCAATGGTCAATTAGCGGGCTCATCGGGACTAGCTAATAGAGGAACAGTTCACAGTATCAGCCAGTAAGAGGGAAAATAGGGCAATATAGATCTATTTTGCATTATTTAGAACAAAAGGTTTAAATTGTCACTAATGCATCTAGCCACATACATGATTCTTTTTTTTATGTGTCTCTGTGACATCTCACCATCCATTGGGGGTTTATTAGATTATTAACTTATTTATTCTTTAAAGGTTATCTTTTAGCTAATATATTCTTTTTTTCCCTTTGGTTGTTATTTTGTTAGTTACAGATTATCCCCATTCTGGGCTATAGGTTCCATATTGGCTCGAATATAGGCCGCACTTTTTCCCCCCACTTTAAGTCTTTAAAGTGGGGGTGCGGCCTATATTCGGGGTCTAGCGCCCGACGCCCGGGACATGCAGTCCCGGGCGCCGGGCAGGCAACGGGGTTAGGATACAGATCCCCCGCAGCGGTGCAGGGGACCTGCATCCTACTCTCGGATGTGCTCAGACAGCCTCCCCTGCCAGCACTTTCCACGGAGGGAGTGCTGGCACGGGAGATTGTCTAAGCGCATCGCGCAGACGTTCACCGGCAGCGGCGATGTGCATAAACAGCCTCCGCTGCCGGCACATCTGCACAATGTGCTTTAACAATCTCCCTTGCCGGGACTCCCCCCGTGGGGGAGATTGTTAAAGAACATCATTCAGACGTGCCGGCAGCGGAGGTCGTTTACGCTTGCATCGCCGCAGCCGGTGAACCTCTGCGCGATGTACGCTAACAATCTTCCTTGCCGGCACTTCCCACGGCGGAAGTGCCAGCACCGGAAGTTGAGTACGCGTACTGCGTAGCTGTCCCCTGCCGGCCCTGCAAGACACCAGGGAGTCTGCACCGGTAAGTCTAGGGGGGGGCCTCTTGGGGGCAGAGTGGCAGCATATCTCAGGGGGGGTAGAGTGGCAGCATATCTCGGGGGGGCACATCTCGGGGGCAGAGTGCATATCTCAGGGGGGGATAGAGTGTCAACATATCTCGGGGGGGCAGAGTGGCAGCATATGTAAGTGTTTTTTTTTTACTAAGAATTTTTTTTCTTTAAAAAAGCACCTAACTTTTAGGGTGTGGCATATATTCGGGTGCGGCCTATAGCCGAGCCAATACGGTATATAGCACACCATTGGTATAGCGCTTTTGTAATTGGATTTTTAAAGAAGTTTTGTTAAAATTCATAGGTATTATTCAATTTAGTTATGATCTGGTTTTCATCATCATAACAGCAATACACACAAGCTGTACTAATAACAGAACTCACACAACAAATGAGTGGAGGAAAGAGAGGAGAGTGTGTAGGCGAGACATGCGCTGTATTTGCTGCTTTGATGAGACGCATCTTACAGATGGTGTTTGTGGACTGTCTTGTCTACATGACTAGGAATACACTGTTTTAAAGAGAGCTTTAGAGCTGGGTTTACCCAGATTACAATCTTAAGCAAGTCTCTTTAAAATTAAAACTATTTTTTTATTATTTTATGACTATATATATATATAAAGCACTTTCAAAAGATGGTCAGCACTCCAGGTCTTTAAATTAACAATTTCTCTTTATTCAAGTCGACGTTTCAGTCATTGCTGACTTCCCTCAGGACAGATATATATATATATATATATATATATAATACCTTACTTATGTTATATACATATATAATCAAAAAGTTAACAATTACTTTGGTTATACAGTTTCCCATTATTGTGCATATTATCTAAATGCTACAATCTACATCACTGAAGTCCAAAAATGTTACAGACACCTGGGGCAGAGCAGTGCACATCTGTACAGGATCTGGTGCAGGCAGCGTAGAATAATGATTGTAAATGAAACAGTAGAAATAATCACAACTAAGTGGTCAATTGCCAGTCTTGAGATCATAGAATATAAGTATTTGCATTACTGTAGCAGTGGAAAGGTTTGGAAATCATGTCTACACTGGGTCCAAATGCGAAGAGAAGACTAGGATTACAAAAGGTTCTGAGTGAAGAACATCTAGTAGTAGGGCAGCAAGTTCTGTCCCATGGTGGTGTCACATCACTTTCAGAAGCTCAATGAGGTGAAGGGGCATGCAACTCCCTGTAGGAGGTACCTCTTGCCTCTTACCTCTTGTGTATGTTACAGCCTTGGCAGCTACTTCTTTTCACAACCCGTTTGGGTGCAGAGGCGGGCTACAAAGTTAATTAAAGGAATGGAGAATTTTAGTTATGAAGAAAGACTAGAAAAAGTGAACTTGTTTTCACTTGAACAGAGACGTCTAAGAGGGGATCTGATCACACTGTACAAATACATACAAGGTCAGTATAAACAGCTTGACTGTAGTAGCCTCGACTCCCGGGCTAGGCCCCCTGCAAGAACCAACCAACCATCCCCCCAATAAAGACACGACAACCATAGATTTTGGGTGTAAAAGGCCACAGCCGAAATTTATTTAAATGCAGGCCATTGCCACGCAGACCTAAAACCAAAAATAGGTGCGTTAACAGGACAATGACCAACACACAGAACAATAAATAACATAAATTAACATAATTCAACATTAACCATTTAATGTAAACCATCCCAAGCTTACCAGGTTATCCAGGAGCCACACAGGGAAGGACATACCGAGATGCCCAAACCCAAACCTGAGGTTCCCAGTTCCACCTACCAGGAAACCTCCCAAAACCAATGCTCTCCCATCAGCATTAACCCCCTAGATACCTGGTAAGCTAACGCACGACCGTGACAACAAACACACACCAGAAGAACACACACACAAAAGGAATAGGGAGGGAGGGTGGGACAAACAGTGAGTGTCAGGTGAGCCAAAATGGAGACTGCTCCATTGGCGCCAAACCCCTAAATAGCCCACCGTTAACCCCTCCCCCCACATTCAAAAAATGCCGTCAGGACCTATCCCTGCTCGGCACACAGTCAACGGCCCACTAAGGCCCATTCTGAGCACGTGGGCTTCATTCTAGTGATCTATTCACCAAGAGGTCTCTACAAAAGACATGGGGTCATCAGCTGAGATGTGAGGAAAGGAGATTTCAGCATCAGCAGGAGTGGGAGAAAGCTACGCAAATGCACGCCATACTGAACATACAAACAATGGGTATGGGGTATATTCCATGCATTGTGTTAGGATGGATTGAAAACTGACCTATATGTGCTCTCTTTAGGTTAATGCATTCTAATTTCATAAAAAAAGACACAATTCCTGGTTACATTTTAACATTCCTATGCACATAAAGCTGAATATGTTATAAACCGTACACAATTCCCTCTAGAGCATGATCAATATTTATTAATCAGACATTAAAAGCCGTGTACCCCCAGTGAACGTCTAGACATATATTTAACATTTCATATAATGTATTTGCTTCTTCCCAACCACAGACATATCAGAAGGTTCTTGAACGAGGTATAAGAGTGAACAAATGGTGGTTGCAGAGGCTTAGAACCATATAACCATTACAGCAAAAGAATATTTAAGCGCACGTTCCCCTCAGAACATATAAGAAAACCCTACCTATTTACTAAATGCTGCAAAGTCAATCATTCCCTTGCACAGGAACTATTGCAGTATCCCTGCGTTCTTGAGTTGGTTGCAAAGGGTGATTTTTTTTAAAACAATGGAAGATTGTATTATGTCTGCCAGGGCTATGGGATACGAGAACGATCTGAAGTGGTTCTATTGGTCAGATTTTCTGCTGGTGGGAGATTAGAATCATCCTGATGGACCGTCGGTTCTGAATAGCTGCTACATCAGCTCCAATTACCGACATGCTCACCACCATTGCTTAACCAAATATTGATACTTTATTCTACATATACCTTTTCAGTTTTAACTCTTTCCATCCTTTCTTTATTTTCCCCTCTTTTCTTGCTCTCAGGTAATCGGTACAATATGGGTATGAATATTATTTATAATGTACTGTTATGTGTGGAGACACTGCGAGAACTCCTTTTGTACGCTCCTTTTTGTGCTTGCATATAATATTGCCGTTAGCTGGTATTGTATTTTCTCTGTAATAAAATCAGAATAAAATAAGAAAGTTCTCTCATTTTTCCTCGCTCTCACTCGTAGAAATAGATACTAATAGGAGGAATAATCATGGATATATATATACATATATATATATATATATATATATATATATATATATATATATATATATGTATTTGACTGGATAGAACTGTACAACTGTAAATATAGGTTTTGGAAAGGTGAGGTACTTCAAATATTTAAGTGTAACCAAGTTAATGTATTAGATATTGCCTGTACTTTTTAGTTTGAAACCAGTGCAACCATTTTCAAGATATTTGGTTTAAAAGTAAGAGAACATTACCCCCCCCCCCAGGGATCAGACTTATGGAGCTGAATGAGGTAAAACCAATACAAGGGCTGCAAGAAAAATGCCCACCAAAGAGAATGAATTACAAAAGAGGAAGAGGAAGTGTTGCATTTTGTCTTGGGGTTGCACTTGTCACAGCTTACCTCTGTGCTACCACTTTTTTGTTGAGTACCGCGTTATGATGTCATATCATGTCATATCCCAGTGTGGATGGAGACTGAACCAACTTAGCACTAGGCAGAGCCTCCATAGTATAATTGGGCTGTTACAAGGGAGATCTAAACCCTATTTTATAAAATCATTTAGTTTGCTTAACTGTAACATATATGATTAAAACTTGGCGTCCATTCCCAATTAATCTTGATTTATGGGATTTAAAACCATACTTTACATGGAAAGGTAAACAGCTTATAGTGAATTGGTAGGGCAAGAAGGAGGAAGATACCCTCAGGAAATACCCCTTCCAAACAATGGTTGTCGTCTTTTACGTAGACTGATAAAGAGAATGAAGGTCAAAGCCAGCTACTACAAGGTCAACAAAGTCAACATCTGAAGTGGTCTCTTATTGTTTGATAACTGCCTGCTGAGTATCACACCAGCACCTTCATTATACCTTTTCAGGAGTATTCGGACTACACTTCGTACTTGCCCTACCTCTAACAGATATACACAAAAAAAGAACGTTTGTTTTTTTAGAAGTTTAAGCAGTCCACTCAAGCATACCCTAGTCTTCGCTGGTCCAGCCCAGTCCCCAGGCATTGGGCTAAATTGGAGAATATTTCAAACAGCTGAAATCTGAGGCATTCTATGGCTTTTATGTAATGAGGGTGGAGGATTGTTAAGGATTATATTGAAAACCAGTGAGCTGGCCTTTGTTCATAGGGTTGGCCGCCTGTCTGGCTGCTAATCGCATGTTTTCCGCTGTTAAAAAAAAAAAAAGACCACGGCAGATCCGTCTGCTTCGCCGACATGGAAACATGGTGATGTCTCCCCCCCTCCCTCTTCTGCTTTTTCATGCTGGCAGTATGGAAATATTGTTAATATTCATGTGTGTTACACTTTTTCTCTCTTCTTCCTATATGCTATGTAAAGGACAGGGGCAAAATATATTTAAATATAAAACAAATTTTTTTTCTCCTTCAAAGATTTACTCAAAAATTGAAACTGTTGGGAGAGTGTAGGTTTACCCCAATATATTTAAATACCTTCCAATGCACATCATTTAATATTTACAGATACCCCCCCATATTAAATGTCTATGGCTCTAGGTTTAATAACACAAAAAAACATAAAAACTTCACATGACAACTCCAGCAAAAATGTGGATGAGACAGATTTACATGGTTAACCCTTTAAATGCTGGGGTTTGGGACACATTCTTCCCCATGAGAGGCTGGGCCAATTTCAGTAGTTTTGCTTAAGTTAGATTTATCCGGAAACAGCTCACACTTTACCTAGGGAAACCAATTTTTTTCAGCACACGTTAAGCTATTTATAAATACCTAATTTAAGGTGTATTTTATAAATCAGGCTGCTTGCTCCATGGACCATTTTACTTTTTACAGTAGGAGAAGTTGCCAATTGGTCTGTTACTGATCAGCAGCATTATCTTCTCTACAGAAGAAGCCTCGGTGTTTGCCTGTAAACTTGAAGTTTTCTGCGTTCCCGGAAGTCTTGCATATACAATGAAACATGCACGACTAGTGCGCATGGGGACATGGCTACTGATCAGATCAATCTGTTAATGGTCTTTATTTTGACCTCCCTGTCAAATGCATATATTGTAATTTTAGAATTCATCATTTCTATCCATATGAAAGTTACTGTGGTTTGGTAATAGGTGTATGAATCTTCTTTTTTGGAGGCATGTAATTTAGTGCAGAAGTAGTGTCGTATTCTATTTTTTATCTAAACACTCCGTGTGCTGTTATTGAAAGGGTTAAATTGTCACTGTTATGCTTTTGCCTCTCTAAATGGTGTTTATTTCAGCTTCGTACAGCTAATACGTTTCCTTAGATGTGTATTATGGTTTCTAGACAGTGATTTTATGGTGTACATGCAAAAAACATATCTATTTAAGCTGTGCTAATACTCTGCACAAACAGTTAAATTACTCAATAGAATTTTTCTACTTGTTTACATTTATTTATTAATTTATCGGCCTCAATCTCTAATCTGCAATTGCTATTTGGAGTTTAGTCCAGGAGTTGAATCATGAACTATGAACTTTCCACCATCGTTAACACCAATTAAGGTTTAGACCGGTCACTGAATAGAGCCATTTGTCTGCTCTAACTGTGTAAAATCAAAAATTCTCAAGAGTTTGGAACATTTTACATTTTCACAGTCCTCGCTTTTCTAGTTACTTTGTTTATATGGTTGCAGTAACAACTACCAAGCAGTTTTTGGGCATTTATTTCACGCTTACCTATAGATCTTCCCTATATGTTTATTTGACTTGCCTTTGTGACGTGGAACCCCATACAGTTTGTAGGAGGTGTCACTGGGTTCTTGTCACATTACGAACATATTTCTCTTTCTGTGTTCCCGGCGCACGTAGTGACTTGATGCCCGCTCAGCACTGTGAAGTTGGCTCGAGGGAATACCTTCCTGGCTTGTCCCATTCTCCCTCCTGCCTGCTTTAACTCACAGACAATATTGTGGGAAGGATTTAATCCCGTAGGAGACACATTCAGTCCATAGATCTCCAGTTGCACGAGTATTTTACACGCTTCCCCGGGCACCGAATGGATTAATCCATCCTCACCATATTATGGCAAGGGTGCGAGAAAGTGTGAAGGAGAGAAAAAAATCAACGTGTGAAACACTCACCAGAACAGTGCTATTGCACATATACCCCATATTCTTTACAGGAATATTACAAAGACATATGTTTCTGGTCTTTGAGTCCTACAATCTATACATGCAGATGATATATAACAAACTAACATAGATACATTTACATTAGACAGACAGATGCATGCCTCCCAAGTCCTGATTTTCAGGCACTATCCAGGCTATCTCGTGTAGCTCTTCAGGTATGGTGGCAGGTGGTCTGGACTATATCCCCTCTTGGGTCCGACGAGGTCCCCCATCGTTTGTCACAACCCCAACACAGGTGCCCTGATTTGGGAACCTGAAATACTGCGTCAAATACAGATGGATGGACAGCCCCACAGACAGGCATGGAAATCAACAGCAGGCCATGTGAAATGGGCTTCATGTCAATTATGCTGAAATTGCTTAAAGATATCTTAAATATCAGGTCTGAAAATAGATGCTAAAACAAAATGTAGACAGATATTTTTCTAATACTTTTTGTTATGCTCTAATGATTGATGGAACGTTCCATAGGTGACAATAGCTCTTGAATGAAGCATTCTCTTTTTTCTGCCTGCGAGACCTTGCTCCAAAGAATGGTATTTAAATGCATTTATTGTGTATTCCCAGATGCGGAGTCATTGACGTATACGGGGCTGAGGAACACATCGAGTCCAGTCTGTTGTGATACAGACAGATGCTGTCACTCATGTTCCCTTCTGCGGCAGCTACCCAGCTCTCTGTTAAGACTGGAGAATAGGAGAAGTGAAGGTATGAATGAGGAAAGGGCAGACAGGTTAGAGTCTGCGCTGCGCAAATAGACAGGCAGGCGGCCTCACTCCTTGACAAGAGTCTCGCAGTGACCTGCACGAGTCTCGGCGCACATTGGACTACATCCAGGCCTCTTACAATGATTATTCTGCAACTGGAGGAGCCCTCCCTTCCCCAACACACTGAGGGCCAAGGGAGAGTAACTGGAGATTTGCCCTGGGGAGCAGGCTAGGCTATTATTTAAATTAAAAGACTACACATCAAAAAACACACAGTGTCTGGACGTTTCAAGGGTATCTAAAAAATATATAGCAGAGCAGCGACATGGTCTCCAGCAATCTGGGCATCATAGAAGCACAATGTAAGTTTAGAGTGCAATGAACAAGTTTTATATGTGTATTTCAAAATTTTACTGTAATGGGTATTGTTAATCTCCAGTAATGTATAATCACAGGGATCGCTGTCTCGTGTTTGCAATTCAATAAGTAGATGTCTAACTTGAGACTATTGTCTTCTGGGGTCTCAGGCATCCTAGTGCTAAACTATACTAACTACTCACCTAATAGAGTGACCAGGAGACTACTTCTGCCCTGTTATTATTTGTCCCTGAAAATATAATCTAAAATTATTATTATTTTAAACCTGGTCTGTACAGACCCTACAGGTTCCAGGTTCATGTGGAGGGATCCCTTGTGTTGTGTCAGAGCATCCATTCAGGGATTGCAATACCTTACAATGATACAGCTCTCTGATGTCTGTTACTACTGATGTGGGGAGGTGGACAACCATGGTCTACCATGCTTTGGCTTTCCCTGGTGATGCAAATTACCAAGGGATGTATTATTATGCCCCTTTTTAGAAAAAAAAGCAAATTGTGGTGCCAATCCCAAGGTTTTTTCCAGGCATCCAAAGTCCTAAGGTAAGTTGTGAAGCTTCCTCAAATTGTAACATTTTACATAACTATTCATGTAACCCATTAAACCAAGAGAAAATTGAGCCTTCAACTGAAGTTGATACATCCTTTTCTACATTGACCAAATATAAGGTAACAGCTTTGGGACCTTAGAGGTCTTTTCTTTAGATTAAATTTGGATAAGTTATCAACTTCAACTAAAGACTCCATTAAACAAACAAGTAACATATATATGTTTACATGTAATTAAATTTGTGTTAGAAAGAGTCCCATATTTTTTTTGCCTAGAGCTCCTAAAAACCTTGAGCTTCCCCTGACACATTTTTAGCTTCTTAGCTAAAAATTGCAATTATTTTTGACATGTGAGCTGCTCAATGAAATCAATGCAGAATGTACACACTGCATATACATTCATTGTTATAAAAAGCTTCAAATCAATAATTCCCATGTGTCTGGAAAACCATATTAAGATTCTTCTCCGGATCAGGAACCCAAAGCTCTCTCTTTTCTGACCGTGTGACTTCACATAGGAGTGGGGCTAGCGAAGTGTATGGGTGGGAGCAAGAACTAGAAAGGCTACAATAAAGGCAGATAAGAGTTATGCCTCTTTATCTGCCTCACGGCTTGCTTCTCTGTCCCCCAGATATGCCTTATATCCCCTATATGCTACTCTGCCTCCCTGATATGCCACTCTGCCCCCCGATATGCCTTATACTCTCTATATGCCATTCTGCCTCCCTGATATGCCACTTTGCCCCCTATATGCCACTCTGACCCCCAGATATGCCTAATACCCCCTATTTGCCACTCTGCCTCTCTGATATGCCTTATACCCCCCTATTTGCAACTCTGCCCCCCAGATTTGCCTTATTCCCCCTTTTTGAAAATCCCTCCTGATATGCCTTATACTCCCCTATATGCCCACCCCCGTTTACCAATGCATCCCTAGATTTGACCCCCGTGCTTCAGACTCCCTGGTGTCAAGTGGGGGAAGCTACCTGGGACTTGCGCTGGGGCTTTTATGAATGAGCACCGGAAGGTCACGGCACGCCAGTGCTTAGTCATAGAAGCCCCGGTGGAAGTGCCGGCAGCAGCGGAGGTTGTCTGCGCACATTTGCTCTGAAAAAAACATTGTCTTATAATCAAGCAAATACAGTATGAATCAATGCTAAAATTGACTGCTTAAAAAAGGAGCACATAATGGATTCAGTTGGGGTGTAAAGGCCTTGTTACTTTACACACAGTGGTGGCTCTATGTGGAACTTCAAGGGAAAAAAAAACAGGGTTTCGGACAGTGACTCAAAATCATTAAATCAAAGCAGTCCAGAGGGCAATTGCTCCTATTGCCACCCCCACCACAGAGGGACAAGCTGGGTTGTATAAAGTAACACAAGTGTACAAACTTAACTCAGATTGCGGCTTCTAACAACCAGTGAAGATCCAGATGCACCATTCAAGTCTTTCTCCAAGCAGATGCTTTACCAGGAGTAGTAGTAGCAGATTTTTTTTGCTTAACAGTATACTCCGCACAATGATATTCTAACAAATACCGCAATAATCTGAAGCTAACCAAGTATTCAAATTCTCTTTACTTGGCAGGAATGAAAATTGGCCTCAGCATTTTCATAATTTGTCAGAAAGGCAGTCACCTCTCACTTGTCCCACAAACTTGGAAGAAGTCTTGTTAATCTTGACAATGAACCAAAGATCCAGGAATATTTGGTATAGTAATGAACCTCATCCTGCGACTGAAGTCTTCTTTATTAAAGTGATGTTCTGTTATGTTTGAGACATCAGAAGATACTACAGAGTGGGAATCCAGTGGTTGGAACAATGTCCCAGGCCAAAAATAAATTCTGCCGTTTGTGTATAGAGTATGAGATTGAGATCTCAGTAACAGCCTGGACTTAACCCCAAGCACTCACGGGAACCCATTTGTGATGTATGTATGTCACATAATACAAGTGCTTAATACCAAGTGACGCCAATGGTGCTGGAGAAGGCTGAAGCTGACTGTCTGGGAACCTTTGCAGACCAGCAGCAGTCAATAACCGTTACTTCTGCGCATGTGATCGCTCGTAGAGAGAGTCACACGCGTGACAACTGGCAGCTGACAAATTGAAGGCCTTTGTCAGTATTCATGTCTGCCTCTCTCCTCTGTGAGATGGAGAAGGGCAAAGAAAGTTTTCCAATGGTGAAATTTAAAAAGAGAAAATGGTGTTGTGTGTAGAGTTTGAGACCTTTAATAAGCAGGAAATACACACAAGGTATTACTGTACTCAAGGGATGTTTCATAAATTGAGATTTTTTTTAGTAAATTGAATTTTATTGATTTTGTCAGTAAAATAGGGTAGGAAAAGGGATACGGAAGTAAAGGGATGAGACGTAGGTACAAGTAAATTCAGGCCTCATATAGATGGTATACAGTCTAGATAATGTACATATTGCCCAGTTGTGAGATTCAACCACCCATAATATAAGATAATCATATCTAAGGAGTCCAAACCAGCCAAGCTGACACGTATTTTCCATATTGATCCGCAGCCTGCTCCACCAACTCTCTTGTCTCCTCCACTCTATTTAACCGATCGCTTATAGTGGGGACATTAGTACTTTTCCAGTACTTTTCTCAACTTCACTACATTGAGAAGGTGTATGGCAAGAGATGTCACGAACGGGGTCCATACAGACGGAGTAACGGGACCAGATGCATGGTAACCACACTTCCCAAAGCCACTACGCCAAAGTACTCCAATATATCGGTGGGTCCTAACACTAAACCCTGCCTACTGAATTACTAATAAACAAACTAAACAATGAATCTAAACACATATCAGAGAAAGACATACCTGCAGACTGAGACAAACATAATGGGTTGGGGCACACCTTATAAAGGGAATAGAAGTTGAAGCTAAGAACAGGACTGGGATCTAAGAATCAGAAGTTCAGGACAGAGCATAATGAAATCCAGGAATGGATTGTAGCAAGACAGGGGAACTGTAGCGAAACAGGGGAAACCAGAGATATGCACCTCAGCAGCCTTGATGGGGCATGACAGGAGACAGCTTATATGTGGAGATCCCAATGTGGGTATGGTGGAGAAGCATCGCACATGGAGTCAAGGGAGGTGGGACATCAACAACCCTTGTAATCACCTCCTAGACTCAAGCCCAGAATGATAAATTGGGATGTTTATCAGCGTTTGAACCTATGCTATGAAAGACAGCAAAGTTAACTTAAATAAAGCAAAATTAGAAAGGATGTACAATGAATGCATACCTCCCATCCATCTTGCGTAGCTGCCCCACTTTCCCGCTTTTATGGGCAGTGAGGATCATAAGCCAATTAAGGAGATCCTTTAATGTCCCCTGACTGGCCAGCGAAGCCAGCTCCCAAGTAGTTACCTTGCGATACTCTGCAACTGACTGCCTTTATTCTTATCCAAAACTTTCTTGAATTGCATTACTATGTTTGCTACTTCCACTGGAAGTCTATTTCTATTATCTACTACCTTTCTCTAAATTAGAATTACACCTCAGACTTCCAAACCTTAAAAACATTGACAATTTCTCATTATGTTCCATATTTGAACCCCCTTGAGAGATTATTATTATTATTTGATTAATATTGCACCGTCATATTCCACAGTGCTGTAAAATAGGTATAGAGGGATTCAAAATACGTTGCTCGTTCCCAGCTCCAAAAGGGTTAAGTCACTGTACTTGTACACAGTGCTGTTGCGAGTGCTTTGTCCGTGTAATCTCTCTTTTCTTCACGGAATGGGAAATCATTCCGGATTAATGGTATTTTTGCCAAGTGTGGATGCTGATAGAAGACTTTCCTCACTTGTGTCAGTTTTATCGTGTTTTCCATTTCCCCTGAGCCACGGTGGGAGCCGTTTCTTTATGAGATAGCGGCATTTTAATCTCGCCCAGCTACATAGGCAAAAAAATAAATAAAATAAAGACGCAGGACGCTGCTTTAGAAAGAACGAGCAGTTACGTGCTCCATCTCCCAGTCTCCATTAGAAATTAGTAGCGCTTGCTGGGGAAAGGCCATTAAAATTAGATTAAAGAATCTGTGCTTAAATGCAAGAGAGGAAAAAAAACACCTCATTAACCCATTGAGTGTAGTAGGTGCCTGGAAGGAATAACGTACGAATACTTTTAATTACAGAGGAAGCCTTCCTGCATTATAAATAAAACCGGCATGTGCAGCGCATCAGTAAAAAAGGACCGCCTCGGAAATAAAATATATTCGGCCCACAGAGTAGCTATTAACTGTCACCACGCCAGGGTGGTGCACAGATGGGTTGGGTAATAACTGTGGCATTAGCCGATACATTCCATGCATTGACGGTGGTGTACAATTTGGTATGCAAAGCAGGTTTTTAAGCTCCGCTACCTTTGGAGGTTTAAAGCAGACAGTTCACCCACACAGCTTTCAGCCTAATTAAATGTATTTATCAAAATTGTATACAGCATGTTCTTTTTGTTTTTCAATCAGTGTAATTGTTTCAGATCTATTTGATTGAGACATTAGGAACTGTTTCACCTCCGAAGAATTGCATTAGGTGGCATGAAGTGGCAAAAACGGTTTAACTCTTTCATTGTGCTTAACTCCTTTCTCCTTCCTTACTCCGTGGGAAGAGTTATTTAGGTTCCAGTTTGTCCTCTTAAGCTCCAGTCCTTGTACTGTAAAAGCCGATGCAACATCACATGCTAACTCACATTTCCTGTTTTGGAACGTAGACAGTGATATGTGCCAGTGGAAGCTCATATTTTGTAACATTCCATATGCAGAGTTTTCCCACTTTGATCGCTGTCATCCCCAGAGGCGTGCTGGCCTGAAGGGCAGGAGGACAACAGCACAGACCTCCATTGACCTTAGAGCTCCCTGGGCTGAGATCCCAACTGCCTACAAAAGTAAGACCGCGGGACAGCTATGCACAGCAGTGAGCCGAGGGCTGGGGCAGCTGGTTACAGTATTTTCTCGGTACATCCTGTAAATAACACCCAAACATACTAACACACAAACTCACTCTAATACATACCCTAACATACTCACTCTAATACCATACACTTACGCATACACACACACACACTCTCTTCCTCCCTTTCTCTCCTTCTCCCAAGAGCCAATAACTCTAACTACTCTAACCCTAACCGGAAACAACGGTCTCACACTCACTCATACACTTACATGTACATATACATACATATATTCACTCTCTCACATCCTCTCTCTCTCGCCTCTCCCATTCTGCCTCTTTCTGTCACCCCTCCTCTTCCCCTACCCTTCCCATCTACAGTCCAGTTCACAAAATGTTCCCTCTTACCTCACTAGCGGAGCCTCTATCTATAGCGCAGCTTGTACTCTCTGTGGGAACTGCTGTTATTAATGCAGGGTCACATAAAATGCATTATGTGCACCGGGGTACCTGGACGTCTTGCACCTGCCTTGGGATGCCCCGGGCTGAGCAGGTGGACGCCTGAAAATGTGGACACTTGGGAGATATGGTAACATAATTCTAGCACAATGGGAATTAAAGGGTCAAAAAAGGCAAAAAATATCATCTTCACATTGCTCTAGTCAATGTCTTAGCAAAAAATTATAAACAAAGCTTTACTTTGGTCCAAAAGTCTTGATTGAGCTAATCAGTGTGTTTGAGATGGGCCCCCTTTTCATATTGTTATATATGCTATTTCATAGATAACCATAAGAAATGCTGGAAGTCTTATAGAAGATTTCAACAATAAGATTCATAATGATTTGTTAAATATACGCTACTCTGCACTGCATAGTACAGTCTGCAGAGGCATTTATTACTGCACACTTGGCTGCTTTTGTGAAATGCTGTTTGTCAGCTGAAATGTAGCAATTGTAAACTGCAATCACCACAGCTCGTCTTCTATTCTTAATTTCAGGAGGCTGGATATTTACCAATTTCCTGAAAATAGTAGACCTTCAACCCAAATTTACGCAAGCTGACGATTCTGCAATTGTTTCCTTGCCGCTCTATTTAAAGGTGACGCCCCAGTAGGAGCAGTATCTTAAAAAAAGGCTAATCTTTCCATGTTCTGAGGGTCTCGCTATGCTTATCACATGCCTCCTTATAACTGTTTTGTTGCTTTCCTTCTTGCATGAGTATTCGTGAATAGCTTGTGGTTTTTCTACATTTTGCAAAGTTTTCGGAGTGAGAGTTGCTGCCCGTGGATATAGTGCAGAAACGTATATCCGGTCACTCACGTCACTACTTGTAAGGGCAGGTCTGTCTGGCTCAGTGGTAGACAACCTGGACTGCTTCCCTGTCCTGAGAGTGAAGAAAATGACCTGAAGTCTTGGTGCTTTACCCAAAAACTCCAGGTCAAACCTGAAAACGTCCCGGCCATGCCAATGTGGGCATGTCCAAAAGCAGTCCAGTTTTGATCCCAATAATATAATAATAATAATTCATAATTCAAATAACGTGGTCTGAAATGTCACCTGGAGCTGGATAAAACGCCTTCTCCCCTTTGGTATTTTGGACTTTCCTTATGTATAGAGTTATTAAGGAACCCCGTGGATTTATTTAAACTGAGTTTAAAAAACACGACCGAGTGCCATGTGAACCTTCTGGATAAAAATACTATTTATATGCATATGCCACATTTAAGGCAATTATTCTGATTTCAATTTGTGACACTCCATTGAGATCAGCGATGCCTTTGATACTGTGAATAACTGATGGCACCGCTTCTCGGTGAGCATTAGGACCCGTAGTTCATTAGCATCACTGATGGAGGAGTGTGGATCATTTGTTAGTGAATGGTAGCTCTGGGTTGTATTAGCACTGGCAGATGAATATCCTTGGAATAAGGCATAAACTAAATAAAACACTAAGAACATTAGTGCCACCTAACTTTATACTTCCGTAAGGGCCCATTTACAAAGATACCTATGATATAGCTTTAACATATGTGGTGCAATGTGAGTCATTGCAAAGAAGAGCCGCTCAGACTTCTATGATCTGGCACACTAGCTGGTTCAACCAGTTGTCGTGCCAGGGGCACAGACCGGTCACGGCAGGATTCAGTTCTGAATCAGGGCATCAGAATGCATTGGGAGTATGTGTGCAAGCAATACGTTTGTGGATGGGGTACAGTTGTGTGCAAATGTTTGGGCATTGCTGGCTAAATACCATTTTTTGCTAATTTTCGTAGTGAAAAGAAGTTAACAGAACATCTGCGGTAAACACACTTAAACATGACAATTCTGCACATTTGTACTACACAATTACTAATTATTTGTTGAACTGAACATTTTGAGAGAAAAAAAAAGAGACAGGTAGATGGAATGGGAGGAGGTAGTTAGCCGCTTGGCTGTGGCTCATGTTCCTAACCCCTCTGTCTCAATGGGCTGGAATAAACTTGGTGTTGGACTTAAACCAACATCAGCTCTTCTAATTAATTTTGCCAAGTGAACCAGGTTCCTCCATATACTTTATGCTCTGGTAATTTATTGACGCATCAGTTGCACGCACAGAAATCCCCCTCCTGGATGGACCTGAGTAAACAACAGCCTAATTAAGTTATTCACAATCCACAATAGAGGTAAATTGGGAAAAGAATATGTGCTAATACAATAAACAGCAACACTTTCATTATACAAAAGGTAATGATAACATTTTGACTTGTAGCCTCGCTTGCAGGTCAGCCACCTTCCAACTTCATGCCGTTCTAAATATGCCCAGATGAAACACCCTCAGCCACAGAGATTGCAGTCTTCCCATAATTCCAAATAGTTAACCATTTCAAAACCCATTCACCACTATTAGAGAAGGGCTACAGTGGTTAAGACTCCATAGGGCCCATTTGCTTCTATAATATGTATTTCTTAAGATGCTATATCCCAAAGTTTGGGCATCAGTTGTGCATAGTGGATTGATTTGAGGAGGCACATTATCAGTAATCCAGCTCTGACTAATGGCACCCCAATAACTAGAATAGACACAGAGTATATTCCCAAAGTGCAGGGTCCCTCTCATAAAGAAACACGCTACAAAGGCATTTTTTCATTGAGGGGTGTTCATGCCTACGGTTCATCAAACATCTAAGGGTAAAAGCATTTTTTTTCACGTGCATAAAAAATATAAGGAGATCCAAACCCGGCTTTACAATGTCCAGGACTCAAGAGCGAACGTGTCATATAAATTACCGGAGCATCTGCATGCTGGAGGAGTGTGCACTTCAATATATTAAACTGGGATTTCTCTAGCTTTTCTGTGTTTTATTCAATAATCAGCCAAAATAGAGCCATGCCAAGTGTAGAATGAAAAAGAACACAACCGTAGGATTTTTTTTGCATTTGAACCTAATGCTAGCAGACAGAAAGAAAAATATTCAATGTGTTAAGCACACTTTATGTATACTTGATACATTACCGCCTGCCATGTCCAGAATGTAGTTACAAAATGTAGCACCTTCCATGTATTATGTATTATGTTAGCAGCCAAGATAGAAAACAAAGCTTCCGGTGGACTCTCCTGTCCCAGAAGGCATTAACAGGTTTTCCGTAGAGCTGGTTTAAAGTGTAACGACCTTAAAGTCTGACATTAGACAGCATATTTAATCCAAGGTAGGAGGTTTTGTTTTACATCTACATATACGTGTTCTCTGGCAGCACGACAATTCCAGGGCGCACTCACCCACACAGACTGACTGCCTCACCAGGGAAATCTCTGGGTTTAACCCAGAGTCTCCAGGTGAAGCACCGTATCCCTGGGTCTCTGGGTCACTTTCCTCTAGGGGAGCGGCGTTTGGCTCCGTCACACTCCACAACCACTGTTTTAGTTAACTAAAACGGTACCAACAACTAGTCAGTGGCACAAATAAAGCTTTGTGGCAGTGATCTTGACTAGAATCTCCCAACAACTTGGATGCTACAGATTGAGTTGTTAAGTCAACTGGGATCTGGTACCAAGCACATCTGGGAACTTTCTAAAGGAACTGACCCTGAGACTCTTGAAATATTAACCATTTAATAGACAATCGTAGTGACTCTCCAAAATCTCTCTTATAACGGTCCTCTTGGAAACATGGACCTACTTAAAATTACACTTAATTGAATCACCCACATTCAAGCAAGGATATGATCCATAGGACACAGGTTGAAAGGCACCAGTTGGGAGTCTTTTGTATGATCTCAGCAGTCTAGAATAGGAAGGAGACAGCAGACTGTGTGATGGAGACTGAGTAGCTCTGCCTTAAATATCTTACTTGCTGCTGAAAGCTTAATTGCTCAAGGGATTAACCCTTTGTAATCACTCAAGCACTCGTTGAGACTTAGTGTAGGGTGCAAAAAGAACTACGTTGATTGAAAACAACATTGTGATTTATAAACAAACATAATCAGATAAAGAATATAATCCCATCAACTACCGGGCTGCCTGGCACCTCTATACAGTTCTATGGCCAGCAATGCACACCTGGTAAAGAGCTTTTTCGGGGTGATCCTGAGGGAGCGGCAGCAATCCCGGGGTACCGATGTAGAGCCCAGGGTAAGAATGTTATGTTCAAAAAGCGACTTGATCCATTTTTGGGACCCTGTGCTGGGAACGTTCCCGGGAATAGTCTGTACGGTAACCAGGCCAGAGTTCTAGTGCCGCGGCTGGGTAAACCCAAGTTCTAAGGATGGGTAATAAAACCAGGTTTCCTTGGAGCTCCCTCTCCTTGACCACCTCTGATTGTGACCCACCACGAGCACAGTATAGTCCAAAAAAGTGGTGTAGTAGGACAATAGACGTCCATATCGACTCAGTTCCAAATGTCAGCTGGCATTGCCGCAGTTCCCATCTGCCACACAGTTCCATGGATTTGCAGCTAGGTCTCTGTCAGGCACATGAAGCGTTTCCGGACATGTAGAGCCCCCACAGCTGGCTAGTCAATGGAAGAATAAGCACAGGGTGACTTAGTCATAAGAGGGGACTGGGCAGGCAGGCGAGGAGTCTCCCCATGAATCCATCATGGCGCCACTCCCAAATTCAAACTTACCCCCATGTGTCCTCAGCATCAGAGGGTCACCGTGACACCAAGAATTTGCCCATTCACCCTGAGACCCTGAGATTGCAGAAAAACCCTGAGAGTCAGGGTCAAACCCTGAAAGCGCCCAGACATGGTACCAAGAATACATTGAAAGCCAGATCCACACTAAAACCAACAGAAATATTGCATTGCAAGTGAGTTTTAGATGCCTAAACATTCTCACGCACAAAGGAATCAGCTGCACGGAGGTCTCACGTCAAGATACTGGCCATGACTGACACTGATGTTGGCAGTGTTGTAAACACAGTACAATGCACCAACTTTATTGTTGTGCCGGAATCTTAAATCTAAGTAAATGGTAATGATTCTCAATTGCTCGCGCATTACCGTCAATTACAAACCACACTCTTTGGTGCCCGCAGAAAAAGGTTGAGGGCAGGGGAAATTATAATCATTTAATTATTCCCTGGGCACTCCATTTAGAAATTTGCTGAGATGTGCATATTTAATCTACATCTGCAGGGAAGGACATTTTATATATGAAACCCAGCCTTGCCTGCTATACAATGTAACCAAGGGACCAGTCGGTAGTCGTTTTCTGCCGCGTTCGAAGGGTTACAAACTGAATCATAAGCTCCCCTGAACGAACGAACGAACATTTTACTTTCATCCAATGGTCAGAATATTTTTTCTTCCAATCAGAAAGCCCCCCCGGAGACTTAGATCAGAAACACATTTAATTTATCCAGTTATCGCTTTAACATAAAACAGGATGGCGGGGAGGATGACGGGGAGGTGTGACTTTATAACAGTGGTTACGGTAAGAGATGACAGGGGAGCCACAACATTCAGCACCGTGCACACGCGCAAACTTTTCATCTTCCAGCTCTGTTTGAAATTACAAGGGAAGAGTTTGTAGAAAGGAAAAGGGCTAACCCATTAAAATATAGCCAGTGGGTAAAGCTTGCAGCCTTTGGTAAATATTCACATTTGATCTGCATGAAAACAAAAAATCAGTCCATCTGGCTAATTTACACAGCTTTTGGCAACAGATTAGAGGGGCGAGAGACAGTATTGATCACAGCATCAAGTTGGTCCCCTATTTCAATTTATTAAAATGACTCTTAGCTTTGTGTAAACATCTACACACAGTTGAAAAATTGTCTGAATGCCATGTCGCTTCAAGGAGAAAACATAGAAACTAAGACTGTCTGTTTTAGAGACATTTTTATCAAGAGGAATTCTTGCGCTGTAATGCAATATGGGTTAATCAACAGAGATATTCCAGTGGTTGCTATGGCAATTGCTCAGAGTTGCTCCTGAATTGCACTTTATAAATAGGTCTCAAAATATTTTTGATGGCAGTGCTTTTTCTGAATATAATTGTATAAGTATATAAAAAAAATATCATGTGTCATTATTTCTTCATTCTTTCCAGTGCGGATTATCAGGAGGGTCATGCAAGGTCAGCAAGCCATTTCCCTTGACGTACAATCCGTTTACTTTTAGGAACAGTACTTTTATAAAGTACATCAATATTTTGTCTATACTTCTCAACTGTCCTATAAGCGGGCCCTGTTCTGCTGTCCCACCAGCTGACGTTCAGGGACATCACAGTGGAACTGATTGAGGTCCTAGCCTTTCCACCTCCCATGTTGCCTCCTCGATCATATTCCAGCATCCCTTATCAATGTATCAGGAGGTAGTAAGATAATTGCACGTTCCTGACTTGCCCTCAGCCCTACCTCTAACCGTTCCCTGCCCAGTCCTGACCGTGCCCCTTCCCACCTCTAACCGCATTCCCAAGGAAGGTTCCCCATTCTAGGCACCTGAAATTTTGGGAGGTGTCTAAGCACGGAACCTAAGTCTACGTGACAGGGCAAATTTGAATGTCCCGGTACGTTCTCCCTACACACTATACACACAGTGTCATTGGTCATTCTAGTTCTAATCTGTGATATAAAGCAAGGACCCTTTATACAGTCCATTTGCCTCGGTAATTACAACCTATTCCTATTGTAGTTGATTTAACAAGCTATTCTCACACTTCAGTCCAGTGACCGGCCAGAGTATGCAGGACATATTTGTGGGAGACAACTGAAAATTTTAATAATCGAAAAATACATAAAGGCTGTATTTTGGGCAAAAATGTATGCTCTCCAAAACATGGGGGGGAAACAAAAACATGGCTGGTTTGTCAGCCCAAATAATTATCTTTAATGAGAAAGGGCATAGATAAAAAGCTCAATCAGGTCAGATTCATTTGTTGGAATATATGTTATGTACAGATATTCCAACCCCAGAAAGCAGTCTATTGTATTGAAAATAACCAACAAAATGACACATGCCAAGTGAAAATCAAAGCAAAGCATGCCAAGGAATACATCATGTTAGTCTTCCTGTAATACACCTAAACAAGTAATTTTCAAAAAAGATCCAGCCCTTGAGAAAGGTAGTGGGATGCTAATGAAACATTGAGGGGTTTGTGGGGTGCCAGCCTTTATGCGTTATACATTTTCCATTACTGTACTCCACGGCATGAATGAACTTTACTAAAATATTGTAATATAGCATTCTGTGATAAATATATACTGCACCAAGCATTCAGTACAGATATGGGTAACCATCACTTGTCTGATGGGACAAGGAGGTATTCAGAGGACATTTTAACCAAGGCAGAATTTATACTCAGCCATGCACAGATACTACTAGTGCATTCAAGGAAGCTTTGCTGGCAGAGCAGACAGGAATTGGTCATACCATGGGAAGTTCGTGCCATTTACTAACAAAGTCGGCATGATGTGGAGAAACCTTGTATCGTGTATAGCGTGGTACTTAATGTAGGCGTTTGTCATTGTTTCTAAGTGAAATGTTTTGCATATTTACATTACTGTTCAAAAGACCACTTAGAAATGTCCTTGTTTTTAAAAGTAAAGCTAATTTTGTCCATAATTGTAGCTGGAAGCGGCTGATTTTTAATTGAATATCTTCATAGGCGTACAGACACCCAGCAAACATCACTCCTGCGTTCCAATGGCACTTGGTGTTCGCTAATCCAAGTTTATCATTTTAAAGGGCTAATTGATCATTAGAGAAAGAAAACCCTTTTGCCATTATGTTAGCACAGCTAGCTGTCTTCATAGAACACAAGGACATTTCTAAGTGACCCTAAACCTTTGAATGATGGTGTATATCTTTTCCGTTTACGCTTGGATTCTTATATTTCATACATTACGCTGGAGGATGTTTATTAGAGCAGTCTGGGATCATTCAGATGCAGATATGTTCAGGAACACACATGTGCTCATTCAGTGTTCCAAGATCCAGGAGCCGTCAGTATTTCGGAGATTTCAGCTTATTCCTGTGAATACTGTGTGGATCGTTCTAGTCTTCAGCAAGGCAAATACAGGGCACTGCATGCAGAATGAGAAATACATTTATAGCTTTAATTACCGTACGAGTTCGGAAAGCACAGTTGCTGTGTTCTGCACAGTGGCACAGAATAGAATGGGTGTCAGCTCCAATTTCCTCTAGTGCTGTCTGTGATGGGTATTGAATTAGGCACCAGAGAGCACTTTCTCCTCCCTGCAAACGTGTTTTGTGATATTAAAGAAACCTTCCCCCACTTGTTTGCAATTTCACACAGGTACCTTCCAGATCTCCAAATGTGTGAGGTTTCTCCTTTTATCAAAGTTGTTATCCATGGTTTTATCAAAATGAAGGCCTAGCGTGGAAAATGTAAAACTGAGACAAATGCAGCAGCATTCTTAATCTGATGTCCCCTTTTCCTTCCGATAGCCCTCGTTTCTAGAGCTCAGATGTTCAATAGATCAGAAAGATACATCTAAGCTTTGAGCGTAGCCCCTATACCTCTAACCACAATCCTCTTCATTGTCCACTTAAAGTAGTCGAAAATTATGACCCAAAGTGTATATTGTCACTGTTGTCCGTGCCAAGAATTGCGAGCCAGGCCTTCTCGTCCAACATCAGTCTGACCTCAGAAATGGTCTTATTGGATGAATGGGCAACAATTCTCCCAGAAACACTCTGAAATCTTGTGGAAAGCCTTCCTAGAAGAGTGGAAGCTGTTATAGCTGCAAAGAGGTGGACCAACTACATAGTAAAATCTATGCATTTAGAATCAAATACAGTCCCTGTTGGTGTAATGATCAGGTATCCCAATACTTTTGTCCATATAGTGTATATCATCGTGGGCAGGGTCATTCTTATTTGCTTTTAATTATCGTCATGTGACTTCTACTAGCTTTCTATTGGCTGAACATGAAAGATGTGTTGAGTTTTCAAAGGAATTCCTTATTTCAGTAAATGGAAACCATGGTCATCCAAAAACAACAAAAATGGTACAATTCCAAAAATAGACACACCATTTAGTTAACATCCAGTTGTATGGTGCAGTATGATCCAATGGCGCACCCCCTGAAAAATCCTTTTTGGTATATACATTTTCGAAATATCATGGGCAGTATAATAATACAATAATTTAAAAAAATATTTTCCATAGTGTTTTTTTCCAAGCATTCCTCAAAATTGAATATTACAAGATGTCTTTGCTTGAGTAAAGGATACCGTTAAGTGGAGTGGAGTCTCAAATTCTTATTTTATATGGGATAGGCACAATCTGGTAATAACCCAACAGAACTGTAATAATGTTGGCATGTGAATATGCTAATATGGCACTGTAAAGGAATAATTACCCCCCAGGGCAAATAAATATTCAGCAGCATCTATTCTAATGGTATATAACTAATATGGCACAATTACCACCTGGAAAAAAAAAAGAAGACGTATAATTTATAGCTCATTGATGTCCCTGCAGAACACGAAGGAAATTGTTTGTTAAGAGAAGAATGAATTTAAAATGTTCATACGGTCGCCTACGTGCTGAGTATTTTTATAAAAAAAAACATAAATGGAGGACTTTCCGGCTCGGTGATGGAGTGGCCTTAAACTTCTGTTGTTGAAAGGAAAGCTAAAATCACACCCTCTCCTTTTACAATGTAAATAAAGCTCAAATCTTCAGGGAGTGCAATCGACAGCTTGATTTTCTTAATAGCATAACGTGTGTGCCCCCCAATGTAAAGCACCGCAGAGAATGTTTTGCTGGTCCCCAGGCACTTGAAATATTAATATTATAAAAAACGACCCTATTCACGGAAGACTAAGAATGATTCATGAGCTCTTGTCAACGTTACCTAAAAATGATCCATTTGTTTGCCGGATAGTGCATGTGCCTGTATCAGCGTATTTACAATTATTCTTAGGAAGAAAGCAAAAGCTTATAGGGAGTATCACACTGATCCCTGTAATACCCAAATAGGATTTCTGCCCCAATGGCTGGCTGCTATAACCAATTTGCCGACAGGCGGAAAGGGCATTGAGCACGTGCAATGTAGACGCAATGGTGGCATTACGCGAGTGGCATGTGAAGTGATGTAATATGGGAAGGGAGTGTATGTGACGTTATCACCAATATATTTGGTCCTGAAGGACCGGAGAGAATGTGTTTAGTTTTCTATATTGGAACAAATGGTTCTGTCATACTAGAGATAAAAAAATTACTGAAAACACAATTTTGTAATTTTTTTTTTACTGAGAAAACCAAAAATGACAATTGTGGTTGTGTTGTTTTTTTGTGGCTGCTCAGTGTCGGACATCGCAAAGACTAAGAAGAAATGCATATCAAGGTGCATCATTTGCCTTTGCGTCAGATACGTATCTGCTTTTGGTGAATCAGCGTTTTGGCTGTTTAGTGAATATAAGCTGTTTCTCCTCTCCTGCCCTTACACTCGGCTGCAGGGTTTCTAATGAGATAACGTTAGCTCCGGGCAAACATTTTAACCACAGTCACAAATTTACGGTGAATATAAAGAAAAACACAGTGCAGCTTTTGTCACATGATTATGTTATCTGTAGTGAGCCTGTCTATGGAGACCTACTTTGATCTTGCTCAAGCTCCTTAGAATTTTTCTTCACGTAAAAAAAACATACCCACAAAAGACAGAGACGGTTTTCCAAGAGGTGGACGGAGAGATTTTATGAACTCATTTACCCCAATACTGTTGTGGCATTCTAGCTTAGTCCATCCATGGTGTGCTTATCTCATCTGCTTTTGCACGTGCATATTACCTAGTTTGAGCATGGAGTATTATCATTTGCCAAGAGTCCAAATAATCTGCAAAATACGGTAGCCATTAGCTGGGACATAAATTCCGTTGTTGGGACTGTCCTATCCTATGAGAAGTTGGAGGTACGTTAAAAAAAACCTTTATACTGTAAATACATCATTTATTTTCAGCATTAGTAGTCAATTTTTTTGAAGTGTGTAGGCCATCCAAGCTACGGGACTGTTACATTAAGGAAACAGACAATGCTAAATGGAATTTATTTATGTAGGGGGATTCATTTGTCACCAGTGCATTGTGGGAGTTGATCCTAGAGTAGAATAGAATGACTAATTTGATCCTTGGTACTTAACATCTACTTTCACATGAACGGAAGGTTGAACCTAAATTGACAGCGCTAAATTGGCAATGCTTGGCCTTATGGAATCCTTATCTGGAACCTCCTACTGCAGGCTACCCAGAACTCTCCCTCTTTTGGGTGTGTGGTTTTGCAAGGGGTGGGGCTAACCAGCTTTGTAGGTGGAGCTAGTCATTTGTGGGAGGGACTACCCAAGACAGTCTTGAGTAGGAGGAAAGGTGTACAGGGAGTGGGCGTGTCCAAGCACCCCTTCTCCTGCCCAGAGAGTAAGAAAAGTGACCCTGAGGCCACTGGAAGCCGCACTTTACCTAGAGACTCTGTGTCAAACCCAGAGAGTTCTCAGGCATGAATATAACAGAAATAAGAACTGATTGGATAGAAGGCACTGTTGCCATAACAAAAGTGTTTTTTGTGTAGTTTTCTATGACAGACAAACCTGTTTAACTTTAATATTAATATTTTGTCTGTCTGAAAAAAACATACTAGGCATGTCTGATGTTTGCTTTAAACAAAAACAGCTGTTCTGAGCTACTAGTTCATGACGACAGAAGACATTTATTAAATGCTTTAAAACAACCTTGACTTCTTTTGATCAATTATTTTCGCAATGCATAAGCTTGATGCTTTCTATGGGTCACCAGAAGTGTATAATCTGATCATAGACAATCATTCACTGCTTCTGGATGTGTAGAGGAGACCTTAGCCTGATCCTTTTTACTGATTCACAGTCAAAATGAGCACCTTTCACAGGAGGAGCTCACATGTCTGTACCTGATGAGGTGAAGTTTGCAGAATATGGGGGACATCTAACTGGATATGGAGACACAGATAGTCAAAGTAACCAGTTCTTTTAAAAGTTAGGGACTCTAACCGTAACAATCTGAGCCAAATGTCTGCTAAAACTATACCAAGGTGGGAGTTGGAGTCAAACTGTGTATGATACCCTACTCATCCTGGGACACCCACTTGTCTTGTCTTGTCTACGACTGGCACTTGGTCAATACAAATGGTAGAGATTCCAGTACGGTTTCAAAGCTTCAAGATTCCAGATGAAACCCAGTTAAAATGCCAATGTTTTTAAACTGAAGCATAATGTTATGGGAAAACGATCACTAAACCCATAGTGATAGAAAAACATATAAAAATTATTTTCCCCTCATTTTCTAAATGCCCTCTTTCCTTTCATTTTCTCTTCTCTACTTCCTTCATTTCTATTCACTTTCTGCTTTGAAGACAGATATATTTGCTTGTCAATTCAAGGGGAGGACGGCGACTAAACAAGCTGGATCTTGTGAGCAGAAATCTCTGAATCATATGGATCCGATTTGCAGAAAAAAAAGACCTAAGGAACATCTGTCCTTCCCTCGTCTGTCTTTATCTGCAGCCGACAGTTCCTCTTTTATACCAGCAACGTTCTGCACACTTACAAAGGAAACATACAAAACAAATCCAGCCATCAGCATATTAGTTCTTAAGACATGGTCAACTAAACCAATGGCCAAGGCTTCATTATACAAACTTTCTAAATTATGCAAAGATAGAAATAATAAAAAGTAGTCCCCTTTCTAAGCTGTTAAGCATTTAAAATGTGTAAAAGAATCTATTTGTGCAATTGTGAGGCCACCTTTATCAACAGGCACAGGGCAATTGCACCTATAATTGATGGTCCAGCACAATGATACATTACTATTAATAAATCATATCCGAGTATCTTGTTCTGGGATCTTGCACTATAAATTGGCTCTGGAAGTAAGACAATCCCCATCATTGTGGGTATTTGATAAAAATGACTTTGACCAGATGCTGCCAAGTTCTTGGACACCTCAAATACGCTGTGCTGGAGGACTTTCTATCCCCTTCCAGATAGAAGCCTGTAGAGGGTAAGAATGGGCTCGGGGAGGAAGGGTTAGCTGCATGGATATGACTAGCCACAGGTGAGAAGTAAATAGTGAAGTAGGTGGAACTGGGCAGTGAGTAAGTGGGGATGAAAGTCAATATCCAGATATCAATATGGTTCTTGGTTGATCATGCTACTGGGGCTTTTTTCACGCTTCTTTAGAGATACCCAAAGTGAAGCACAGTGTTCCTGACCAGATCCCAGTTGAGCATGTTTCCATATTTACAAATGCTTTACCTAATTATTACACAATGGAATTCATATTCAGACAATATTTTCCCACATTCTGATTGTTCTTGCTACTTACTTTGGCACCAAATAGCCTGCCTTTACTGCATTTACTTAGGACTTTACTGGCATCCAGAACAGGCCAGGCATAGAAAACCCATTAGACCACGTATTACAAGATTTGAGCAGTTAAAAAAAGCAAGTTCAGGACCAATGGCCCATGGGCCATTTGGCCTGTATGCCTTGTAGACAGCCCAGTTCTCTTTTATATGGCTTCAGTCTTGTGTATGTGGTGTTTAGTGATCATAAATACATATGTACAACAAACATGTTGCACAGTATGATCGTAAGTATTTGTGCACTGCTAATGATCACGCTGCTCTAATGATAATGAATACATACTACCATGAAATAATGCTGAGTATCTGCACTATTATAGTGAACATGCTGTGTGGTATGCCTCTGGATGAAGCCACATATATAGTGCACGGCACATGAAATATGATTAACAGAACTTCGTTCTGCTGACCACCATACATACCCACATCCTCAGTGGCACATAAATTATAACAAAAAAGTGACACATAAGACCATGCCGGAAACACAGAAGAGGACGGGAGCTGAAGAGTCTCATGACTGCAGAATTGAGTATGAAGGCAGGGGGATTCTCTTGTACTGAGCTGAGCATCCGTGCGCCATGCTGAAATCTTAAACCTCAACTATATTTCAAAGTTAAATTGAATGAAATACTCATCACAAGGTTTATGATGAGGGCAATACTTACTGTACTTAGATCACACAACGGCTACGAAATACCCCAAGTAATGAGACGAGAAGTGGGCTTTATATACCTCACATAGTTAACATTAAACATAGAACTAGGAAGTGAACCGAACAAAATAATGTCATGTTTTTTTAAAAAAACCCAAATATTACAATAATAAAGTTAGGGAATGGTGTAATGAAGTGTTGTTCCACCTACTATTCAATTGAAACCTTTTTTTTTGCTATATGCAGAATTAGAAACACAATTCCTAGTAATGCTGAATGCCCAGACCTTTCTAAGAAATAATTATTTCAAGTCAAGTTTTGCCTCATTCATAAATTTTGGTGACGCAAAAGCAAACACTGGGACAGAGAAACTAAAAGAAATCATCCTAAAAGTATGTGTTGTTGTTATGTGATTAAAACGTCACAGGAAAGACTTAATGACAGATCTGCTAAGGTCTATTTGCTTAACACAGTAGACAGGGCAATTAATGATTTGTGGAGCAACACCTTTCAGAAAGGCTTACAATAGTAAGAAACAAACAAAAAACAATACAGGCTACAAATACACTATATGGACAAAAGTATTGGGACACCTGACCATTACACCAACAGGGACTTTGATGAGATTGCATTCTAAATACATAGACATTAATATGTAATTGCCCCCCCTCCCCCCTTTGCAGCTATAACAGCTTCCACTCTTCTGGGAAGGCTTTCCACAAGATTTTGGAGGTTTTCTGTGGGAGTTTTTGCCCATTCATCCAGTAGAGCATTTGTGAGGTCAGGCACTGAGGGTGGACGAGAAGGTCTGGCTTGCAATCTCCATTCCAGTTCATCCCAGGGTGTTCGATGGGGTTTAGGTCAGGGCTCTGTGCGGCCAATAATTTTTTTTCCACGCTAAACTCACCCAACCTGGGCACAGTCATGCTGGAATAGAAACGTGCCTTCCCCAAACTGTTCACACAAAGTTGGAAGCGCAGCATTGGCCAAAATGTCTTGGTATCTCCCCTTCAGAATATCACGACATTTTGCTTGTCAGTTCAGAATGACTCTATGGCTTTTGAGTAACTATGTGACCTATTGATGGTTACTGTTAGAAGGAGAATAGTGTATTTCATTTACACTCATTTTCTAAACACAATTTCTTTCTATTAATGTGGATTTTAGGGTTGTAGAGCCCTCTGATGCATTCATACACTTTAAGCTCCCGCAAACGATGGACATAGAAACATAGATTTTGTGGGCAGATAAGAACCATTTGGACAATCTAGTCTGCCCATTTTCCCCGATGTAGAGATCCTAATCAGTCTTTGGTCTTATCTTAGATTCAGGATAGCCGTGTGCCTATCCCTCACGATATTAGCCTCTGCCGCTTCTGATGAAAAACCGTTCCATGTATCTACTACTGTTTAGTAAAGTAAAATTTCCCTGCATTATATCTAAACCTCCGACCCTCCAGTTTTAGAGTATGGCCTCTTATTCTAAAAAAACAAAGGGAGGAAAGAGCAACAGATGGATTTGGGTCCCAAAGAGGGTCCTACAATATATTTGTAGGTTTTAGCCCTGGAACAAGTCATCTGAAAATACCGTCTGTTGTACAAGCAGCTTCTAATTGGTAATTTGGTTATGGACCTGCTCATTGTTCCATGTTATGTGCTAATCAGGGAATCTTTATAAATAAGAAGAGTGTAGGAAAGAAAACCGGTAGGGAGTGATAATACCATATCTAATAGTGGAAAAAATGTTCTCTATAGCAATTGTATTTAATATGCTGTGGCGGCCGCTCTTTCTTGCCTGGGGTACGGAGCTGGAACGTGAAGATTAACTGTTTGTAGGCAGGGAAGATGATCACGCAGCTTACAGAAGAGACTCCTGCTGATTGCAGATGGTTAACTGTCGTGTGAAACAAAAATACTGAACCCCTTCAACTCTCTATAGCGATTTTTGGGGGTTGGGGGAGCCACAGAGAAGATAAGCGTATAATGAACTTATGCCTGTGAAAAATAATTATCGTAATTAGAGTTATTCAATGAAATCACAGTATTTCAACGGAGACTCAACTGCGGAGCACGGATCAAGGTGCCTGAGTTACGACATGTAGCAGTTCCGTTGGTCCTTAGTA